>NW_017973491.1:0-21099 GCF_001876935.1 Asparagus officinalis
TCCAACGACGGCCAGACGATAAACGCAGCGCCGGAAGAACCTCGGCTATTCGTCAAAGCATCGAATAGAATGAAAATTGAAGGAGCCAAGAGTTGAAGCTAACCACAGGTCTTTATGCCGATTGAAGGCTAGACCGAATCACATCCAAAGTATTCCAGCCTCTTCTATAAAAGAAACGAGTCAGGAACACTTTGGAGGGGGTATCTGTAGGCATCGAAAATTGCCTATAGTTCTCCACAACCGGTTCAGTGTTAACGAGCGACGATGAACGTCACCATCCGACCCACATGAGCCTAATTGACGTCGACGAACGACTGAAGTGAATCGACGAGTTACATGAGCGGATAGGACTTCGGAATCACGAAGACCCGGACCAATCGGGAAGCCCGGCACTGTTCACAAAAAGGACAACGCCCTCCGTGCCTCGACCACTCTAAAGACAATCCAACCATCAGAGCGGATCGAACTCTTCGTCACGCATCCAACGCACCCGGAATCACTCAAATCCGAATCCGGACGAAGAATATACAGGGGAACCAACAAAACACCTAAACGGAGTCCCGGCCAGTCGAAATACCCCGGGGTGTCTAGGAAAAGCCTAGACACCCCAGGGGTGTCTCGGCCATGGCCGAGACACCCTTGACACCCCAAGGGTGTCTCGGCCGGCCAAGGGTGTCTCGGAATTTCCGAGACACCCTAGGGGTGTCTCGGATTTTTGGAGACACCCCAAGGGTGTCTCAGATTTGTGCGGACACCCCTGGGGTGTCCTAGATTTGTGCGGACGCCCCCCCTCTTGGTTTCCTATAAATAGGACCCCCTACTTCATTTGGGAGGGGGGATTTTTGGGAGAGCTTGGCGAAGCCCTGCTGCAGTGAAGAGTGCCCGTGTGCTTCAACAAGAGGAGGAGAGGTCTTGATCAGAGCCTTCATCACCCGTCCGAGCCTTAGTATTAGCCTTTAGCGTTAATACTAAGAAGAGCTAATACCTCGCTTTAGCCGAGGTATACGCTTATAGCTTCTAGATCTCACGCGGATCGACGAAGCTCTGCTTCTATATCCCCCGCGGATAAACGAAGCTCTGTCCGATTTATCCGGATCAGAAAGTTTCTAGATCTCACGCGGATCAACGAAACTCTGTCCGATTTATCCGGACCAGATCTGAGTGCCCCGGTGGTCCACGGATATCAACATCCCCGTCACAGGCAAAAGACCCACGCAAGCAAGAGATGACAAACAGATCTTGCGTTTGTTTGAAAAGAGTTGTATTTCTTTTGTTTTCATTGTGTACCGGTCTTATAAAAAGGCTATCTTTTTATTTCATTGTAACGATTGAAGTTGTAATGAATGCAGCAATGAATACAGCAACTTTTTCCGCAAACAGACTGGCGACCACAGTGGGAGCCAACGGCATCGCAACCGACGCCGTCGTGACGCAACCAGCACTCAAGATCGGGGTGAATGAAGAACACGAGCTCGATCAACAACGGTTCAAAGAAGGCCTCTCTTCCTCCTCCTCCAGATCCGCCTCTCCAAACGGGTACAGAAAGGTAACCTCTTTCATAAATGATTGCAGGTCCTTCGGTTCAAAAATCCAAGACCCCGTTGCCGCCTCTGCACTTGCACCACGCGACGTCCCCACGTCGTCCAACCTGGTCGAGATCGCAGATCCGGATTCCTCTTCCGCCGAGGAGATGACTTCTGAAGACGCTCCGGCATTATCAAAGAGAGCACGACAAAGACAGCGTCAACGTCTTGCTCGACAGCTGGCCGAAGCTTTGGAGCCGATGGATGGGATCCGCTATAACGTAGATCTAAAATCCAGGCAACGCCAGGAGCAACCACGGCAAACAACCAGCCCCTCCTCCGAAGAAGAAACGAACAAATGGGTTCAAGTCAAAAGAACCCGTTCTACTCTCGAGGAGCGAATCCAGAAGCGTCGCGCCTTGCGTGCGCATGCCCGAGCCCTAGTCCAAAAAGCACGAGAAATGCTAAAGGGAGAGGCAGTTAAGAGATCGCCGAAATCCGAACGAGTTTGGATGCCGAAGGCCAAATCGACGCCTAAGGTAAAAGCAGGTAATATTGCTCTCCAACCTTCGTCCATTTCAGGTCCCGAACCTTCGGTAAAGCCCCACCGCAGCGTGGATTTCCCCAAGTTCAAGAATCCTCTGAACAACCGTATCGACGCTCTACCCGAGAATCGAGGAAAAGCGCTTGTCAAGGAAAGCTGGAGATCGCTGAAGGAGCTTCAAGCCAACATCCAGACTGGGGGTCGTGCGCAATCTCCTAACAAATCGATCTTTGCAACAACCAGCTCGGCGGTGCGTGCAAAGGACCAAGAGCCCGTTAAGGTTTCACCCTCACAAAGGAGTGATTCCAAACGTGCGACTCTTGCGGAGGCCAACAAGGCAATGATTACTCAGAAGAAGACGCGTCCGACAAACGAACGCGTTATACCTGAGAACCCATGTGAGCAGCCGATAGGTTACTCCGACGGCAACGTCGATGAGTTGTACTATCGGGCTGGGGGTGCGGATGAATCTCGAAAGAGAAACACCCGGGAAGCGGATTCTCACTGTCCGTGTACCAAAATTATCAGGGCAGTATTATCAGCCTGTAGCTGCCCCAAGACCGCTCCACAGAGGGTCTCGATATCCGAGAGAATCTCCGATGGAACGACAAAGCCCAAATCAAGGCGTTCCCACCAAAGAGGATCGATTGCTCGAGATGATGAACCCCTAGAAGTGACTATCAACATGGTCAACAAGGGAAAATCCCCAATCATTTCAAGTGATTCCGACCCTAATTCCTCTCCAGGAAGCAGGGTCAATTCGGGAACAGCTCAGCTTCAGCTAGAAGCCGTCAGATATGACAATTACTGTGGGATCCATGAGGGAGTACATTCCGATGATGAACTCTCGGATTCCTATTCCGCTCTCGCTTCTGACGACACAACGTCTAGCATAGGGCAAGCTCGAGAGGTGCTCATGGTCAATACAGATCAGATAGCCAAAATCATTGAAGAGGCCCTGACTAAGCAGAAGGAAATCTTCAAGTTTGAAATGGAAGTGGCTATGCAAGAGATGAGACAAATGCACGATCAACGAATCCGAGCTCTGTCGAACCGGCTAGTCGAGTCCAACCATCGCACCCAGAACGCTGCAGTCAACAGCGAGCCGGAGGTGGTCGAAATCGTCATGGCCAACGCACCACCCAAGAATACTGGGGGTGGCCCCACTAAAATTAACAGCGCTGGGGGTGGACCCACCAGTGATGATAGCGCTGGGGGTGGACCCACCAGTAGTGACAACACTGGGGGTGGCCGTATGATTCCTCTCGAAACTTATCCAAAACAGGATATGGGTGAGGCCGAAAAGATAAAGGAGCTCGAAAGAAAAATCGAAGCCCTGATGTCTGCTCGGGAGGTGAAGAGGACCGGCATTCCGTGTCCTTACCCGAGAAAGTGGGATTCGATCCCGTATCCGGCGAAGTTCAACCTGATCAACTTCACGCCGTTCAACGGAAAGGGCTCGCCCACTCAACATCTGATCTACTTCAAGTCTCACTTGGGAGTAATCTCGGGCAACGAGCCTTTGATGGTTCGGTCATTCGTTGGCACCCTTCGCGGGCCTGCCTTCGATTGGTACCGCCGTCTCAAGCCCGGAAGCATCAACAGCTGGGAGGACTTGGAAGGCATGTTTCTCGCCCATTTCTTCGATGATGACACCGAGGTGTCGATCAGGACACTCTTCGACGAGAAACAAAAAGGCGGAGAGTCGGTGGATACCTTCATCAAACGCTTCCGCAATCAGGCAATGAACTGCAGGGATCCCGTCACGGAGGAATTCCTCTTGCAGACTTGTCAGAACAACTTGTCCATTAACATCTTGGACGTGATGGGAATAGAGCCGCTCAATACCTGGAAAGAGTTGAAGGCTCGAGGAGAACAAGCTGAACGCTTCATCAGAAGGCGGAAGATCGAGAGAAACCAACCGATGGTTAATCCTCCGGATTCGGATCTCGTACCTCATGATGAAGAGGACGTACCTGCAGCAGTTATTGACGATGATCAAACGTCACAACAGCAGTCCTGGGAACAACAGGAGAATTCAGACGAGGAGCTCCAAAACGAGTACTCGTTCAAAGACGAAGACGTTCCAGCTATTTTCGAGACCCTTCTCGAAAACAACAAAATCAAACTCCCGCCCATCACGCATCAAGAGGAAGATGGCGATTCTGCGGATCCAACGTACTGCGAGTACCACAGAAGGATCCTCCACCCCACCAAGGAATGCTTTGCTCTCAAGAATAACATCCAGACCTTGGTTGAAGCCGGCGTTATAACGCTAGGGTAAGCCGATTGAAAACGGCAATACTCCAAAGAGTACAAGAGTATAAACTGTTCCTCAATACTCCAAAGAGTACAAGAGTATAAACTGTTCCTCAATACTCCAAAGAGTACAAGAGTATAAACTGTTCCTCAATACTCCAAAGAGTACAAGAGTATAAACTGTTCCTCAATACTCCAAAGAGTACAAGAGTATAAACTGTTCCTCAATACTCCAAAGAGTACAAGAGTATAAACTGTTCCTCAATACTCCAAAGAGTACAAGAGTATAAACTGTTCCTCAATACTCCAAAGAGTACAAGAGTATAAACTGTTCCTCAATACTCCAAAGAGTACAAGAGTATAAACTGTTCCTCAATACTCCAAAGAGTACAAGAGTATAAACTGTTCCTCAATACTCCAAAGAGTACAAGAGTATAAACTGTTCCTCAATACTCCAAAGAGTACAAGAGTATAAACTGTTCCTCAATACTCCAAAGAGTACAAGAGTATAAACTGTTCCTCAATACTCCAAAGAGTACAAGAGTATAAACTGTTCCTCAATACTCCAAAGAGTACAAGAGTATAAACTGTTCCTCAATACTCCAAAGAGTACAAGAGTATAAACTGTTCCTCAATACTCCAAAGAGTACAAGAGTATAAACTGTTCCTCAATACTCCAAAGAGTACAAGAGTATAAACTGTTCCTCAATACTCCAAAGAGTACAAGAGTATAAACTGTTCCTCAATACTCCAAAGAGTACAAGAGTATAAACTGTTCCTCAATACTCCAAAGAGTACAAGAGTATAAACTGTTCCTCAATACTCCAAAGAGTACAAGAGTATAAACTGTTCCTCAATACTCCAAAGAGTACAAGAGTATAAACTGTTCCTCAATACTCCAAAGAGTACAAGAGTATAAACTGTTCCTCAATACTCCAAAGAGTACAAGAGTATAAACTGTTCCTCAATACTCCAAAGAGTACAAGAGTATAAACTGTTCCTCAATACTCCAAAGAGTACAAGAGTATAAACTGTTCCTCAATACTCCAAAGAGTACAAGAGTATAAACTGTTCCTCAATACTCCAAAGAGTACAAGAGTATAAACTGTTCCTCAATACTCCAAAGAGTACAAGAGTATAAACTGTTCCTCAATACTCCAAAGAGTACAAGAGTATAAACTGTTCCTCAATACTCCAAAGAGTACAAGAGTATAAACTGTTCCTCAATACTCCAAAGAGTACAAGAGTATAAACTGTTCCTCAATACTCCAAAGAGTACAAGAGTATAAACTGTTCCTCAATACTCCAAAGAGTACAAGAGTATAAACTGTTCCTCAATACTCCAAAGAGTACAAGAGTATAAACTGTTCCTCAATACTCCAAAGAGTACAAGAGTATAAACTGTTCCTCAATACTCCAAAGAGTACAAGAGTATAAACTGTTCCTCAATACTCCAAAGAGTACAAGAGTATAAACTGTTCCTCAATACTCCAAAGAGTACAAGAGTATAAACTGTTCCTCAATACTCCAAAGAGTACAAGAGTATAAACTGTTCCTCAATACTCCAAAGAGTACAAGAGTATAAACTGTTCCTCAATACTCCAAAGAGTACAAGAGTATAAACTGTTCCTCAATACTCCAAAGAGTACAAGAGTATAAACTGTTCCTCAATACTCCAAAGAGTACAAGAGTATAAACTGTTCCTCAATACTCCAAAGAGTACAAGAGTATAAACTGTTCCTCAATACTCCAAAGAGTACAAGAGTATAAACTGTTCCTCAATACTCCAAAGAGTACAAGAGTATAAACTGTTCCTCAATACTCCAAAGAGTACAAGAGTATAAACTGTTCCTCAATACTCCAAAGAGTACAAGAGTATAAACTGTTCCTCAATACTCCAAAGAGTACAAGAGTATAAACTGTTCCTCAATACTCCAAAGAGTACAAGAGTATAAACTGTTCCTCAATACTCCAAAGAGTACAAGAGTATAAACTGTTCCTCAATACTCCAAAGAGTACAAGAGTATAAACTGTTCCTCAATACTCCAAAGAGTACAAGAGTATAAACTGTTCCTCAATACTCCAAAGAGTACAAGAGTATAAACTGTTCCTCAATACTCCAAAGAGTACAAGAGTATAAACTGTTCCTCAATACTCCAAAGAGTACAAGAGTATAAACTGTTCCTCAATACTCCAAAGAGTACAAGAGTATAAACTGTTCCTCAATACTCCAAAGAGTACAAGAGTATAAACTGTTCCTCAATACTCCAAAGAGTACAAGAGTATAAACTGTTCCTCAATACTCCAAAGAGTACAAGAGTATAAACTGTTCCTCAATACTCCAAAGAGTACAAGAGTATAAACTGTTCCTCAATACTCCAAAGAGTACAAGAGTATAAACTGTTCCTCAATACTCCAAAGAGTACAAGAGTATAAACTGTTCCTCAATACTCCAAAGAGTACAAGAGTATAAACTGTTCCTCAATACTCCAAAGAGTACAAGAGTATAAACTGTTCCTCAATACTCCAAAGAGTACAAGAGTATAAACTGTTCCTCAATACTCCAAAGAGTACAAGAGTATAAACTGTTCCTCAATACTCCAAAGAGTACAAGAGTATAAACTGTTCCTCAATACTCCAAAGAGTACAAGAGTATAAACTGTTCCTCAATACTCCAAAGAGTACAAGAGTATAAACTGTTCCTCAATACTCCAAAGAGTACAAGAGTATAAACTGTTCCTCAATACTCCAAAGAGTACAAGAGTATAAACTGTTCCTCAATACTCCAAAGAGTACAAGAGTATAAACTGTTCCTCAATACTCCAAAGAGTACAAGAGTATAAACTGTTCCTCAATACTCCAAAGAGTACAAGAGTATAAACTGTTCCTCAATACTCCAAAGAGTACAAGAGTATAAACTGTTCCTCAATACTCCAAAGAGTACAAGAGTATAAACTGTTCCTCAATACTCCAAAGAGTACAAGAGTATAAACTGTTCCTCAATACTCCAAAGAGTACAAGAGTATAAACTGTTCCTCAATACTCCAAAGAGTACAAGAGTATAAACTGTTCCTCAATACTCCAAAGAGTACAAGAGTATAAACTGTTCCTCAATACTCCAAAGAGTACAAGAGTATAAACTGTTCCTCAATACTCCAAAGAGTACAAGAGTATAAACTGTTCCTCAATACTCCAAAGAGTACAAGAGTATAAACTGTTCCTCAATACTCCAAAGAGTACAAGAGTATAAACTGTTCCTCAATACTCCAAAGAGTACAAGAGTATAAACTGTTCCTCAATACTCCAAAGAGTACAAGAGTATAAACTGTTCCTCAATACTCCAAAGAGTACAAGAGTATAAACTGTTCCTCAATACTCCAAAGAGTACAAGAGTATAAACTGTTCCTCAATACTCCAAAGAGTACAAGAGTATAAACTGTTCCTCAATACTCCAAAGAGTACAAGAGTATAAACTGTTCCTCAATACTCCAAAGAGTACAAGAGTATAAACTGTTCCTCAATACTCCAAAGAGTACAAGAGTATAAACTGTTCCTCAATACTCCAAAGAGTACAAGAGTATAAACTGTTCCTCAATACTCCAAAGAGTACAAGAGTATAAACTGTTCCTCAATACTCCAAAGAGTACAAGAGTATAAACTGTTCCTCAATACTCCAAAGAGTACAAGAGTATAAACTGTTCCTCAATACTCCAAAGAGTACAAGAGTATAAACTGTTCCTCAATACTCCAAAGAGTACAAGAGTATAAACTGTTCCTCAATACTCCAAAGAGTACAAGAGTATAAACTGTTCCTCAATACTCCAAAGAGTACAAGAGTATAAACTGTTCCTCAATACTCCAAAGAGTACAAGAGTATAAACTGTTCCTCAATACTCCAAAGAGTACAAGAGTATAAACTGTTCCTCAATACTCCAAAGAGTACAAGAGTATAAACTGTTCCTCAATACTCCAAAGAGTACAAGAGTATAAACTGTTCCTCAATACTCCAAAGAGTACAAGAGTATAAACTGTTCCTCAATACTCCAAAGAGTACAAGAGTATAAACTGTTCCTCAATACTCCAAAGAGTACAAGAGTATAAACTGTTCCTCAATACTCCAAAGAGTACAAGAGTATAAACTGTTCCTCAATACTCCAAAGAGTACAAGAGTATAAACTGTTCCTCAATACTCCAAAGAGTACAAGAGTATAAACTGTTCCTCAATACTCCAAAGAGTACAAGAGTATAAACTGTTCCTCAATACTCCAAAGAGTACAAGAGTATAAACTGTTCCTCAATACTCCAAAGAGTACAAGAGTATAAACTGTTCCTCAATACTCCAAAGAGTACAAGAGTATAAACTGTTCCTCAATACTCCAAAGAGTACAAGAGTATAAACTGTTCCTCAATACTCCAAAGAGTACAAGAGTATAAACTGTTCCTCAATACTCCAAAGAGTACAAGAGTATAAACTGTTCCTCAATACTCCAAAGAGTACAAGAGTATAAACTGTTCCTCAATACTCCAAAGAGTACAAGAGTATAAACTGTTCCTCAATACTCCAAAGAGTACAAGAGTATAAACTGTTCCTCAATACTCCAAAGAGTACAAGAGTATAAACTGTTCCTCAATACTCCAAAGAGTACAAGAGTATAAACTGTTCCTCAATACTCCAAAGAGTACAAGAGTATAAACTGTTCCTCAATACTCCAAAGAGTACAAGAGTATAAACTGTTCCTCAATACTCCAAAGAGTACAAGAGTATAAACTGTTCCTCAATACTCCAAAGAGTACAAGAGTATAAACTGTTCCTCAATACTCCAAAGAGTACAAGAGTATAAACTGTTCCTCAATACTCCAAAGAGTACAAGAGTATAAACTGTTCCTCAATACTCCAAAGAGTACAAGAGTATAAACTGTTCCTCAATACTCCAAAGAGTACAAGAGTATAAACTGTTCCTCAATACTCCAAAGAGTACAAGAGTATAAACTGTTCCTCAATACTCCAAAGAGTACAAGAGTATAAACTGTTCCTCAATACTCCAAAGAGTACAAGAGTATAAACTGTTCCTCAATACTCCAAAGAGTACAAGAGTATAAACTGTTCCTCAATACTCCAAAGAGTACAAGAGTATAAACTGTTCCTCAATACTCCAAAGAGTACAAGAGTATAAACTGTTCCTCAATACTCCAAAGAGTACAAGAGTATAAACTGTTCCTCAATACTCCAAAGAGTACAAGAGTATAAACTGTTCCTCAATACTCCAAAGAGTACAAGAGTATAAACTGTTCCTCAATACTCCAAAGAGTACAAGAGTATAAACTGTTCCTCAATACTCCAAAGAGTACAAGAGTATAAACTGTTCCTCAATACTCCAAAGAGTACAAGAGTATAAACTGTTCCTCAATACTCCAAAGAGTACAAGAGTATAAACTGTTCCTCAATACTCCAAAGAGTACAAGAGTATAAACTGTTCCTCAATACTCCAAAGAGTACAAGAGTATAAACTGTTCCTCAATACTCCAAAGAGTACAAGAGTATAAACTGTTCCTCAATACTCCAAAGAGTACAAGAGTATAAACTGTTCCTCAATACTCCAAAGAGTACAAGAGTATAAACTGTTCCTCAATACTCCAAAGAGTACAAGAGTATAAACTGTTCCTCAATACTCCAAAGAGTACAAGAGTATAAACTGTTCCTCAATACTCCAAAGAGTACAAGAGTATAAACTGTTCCTCAATACTCCAAAGAGTACAAGAGTATAAACTGTTCCTCAATACTCCAAAGAGTACAAGAGTATAAACTGTTCCTCAATACTCCAAAGAGTACAAGAGTATAAACTGTTCCTCAATACTCCAAAGAGTACAAGAGTATAAACTGTTCCTCAATACTCCAAAGAGTACAAGAGTATAAACTGTTCCTCAATACTCCAAAGAGTACAAGAGTATAAACTGTTCCTCAATACTCCAAAGAGTACAAGAGTATAAACTGTTCCTCAATACTCCAAAGAGTACAAGAGTATAAACTGTTCCTCAATACTCCAAAGAGTACAAGAGTATAAACTGTTCCTCAATACTCCAAAGAGTACAAGAGTATAAACTGTTCCTCAATACTCCAAAGAGTACAAGAGTATAAACTGTTCCTCAATACTCCAAAGAGTACAAGAGTATAAACTGTTCCTCAATACTCCAAAGAGTACAAGAGTATAAACTGTTCCTCAATACTCCAAAGAGTACAAGAGTATAAACTGTTCCTCAATACTCCAAAGAGTACAAGAGTATAAACTGTTCCTCAATACTCCAAAGAGTACAAGAGTATAAACTGTTCCTCAATACTCCAAAGAGTACAAGAGTATAAACTGTTCCTCAATACTCCAAAGAGTACAAGAGTATAAACTGTTCCTCAATACTCCAAAGAGTACAAGAGTATAAACTGTTCCTCAATACTCCAAAGAGTACAAGAGTATAAACTGTTCCTCAATACTCCAAAGAGTACAAGAGTATAAACTGTTCCTCAATACTCCAAAGAGTACAAGAGTATAAACTGTTCCTCAATACTCCAAAGAGTACAAGAGTATAAACTGTTCCTCAATACTCCAAAGAGTACAAGAGTATAAACTGTTCCTCAATACTCCAAAGAGTACAAGAGTATAAACTGTTCCTCAATACTCCAAAGAGTACAAGAGTATAAACTGTTCCTCAATACTCCAAAGAGTACAAGAGTATAAACTGTTCCTCAATACTCCAAAGAGTACAAGAGTATAAACTGTTCCTCAATACTCCAAAGAGTACAAGAGTATAAACTGTTCCTCAATACTCCAAAGAGTACAAGAGTATAAACTGTTCCTCAATACTCCAAAGAGTACAAGAGTATAAACTGTTCCTCAATACTCCAAAGAGTACAAGAGTATAAACTGTTCCTCAATACTCCAAAGAGTACAAGAGTATAAACTGTTCCTCAATACTCCAAAGAGTACAAGAGTATAAACTGTTCCTCAATACTCCAAAGAGTACAAGAGTATAAACTGTTCCTCAATACTCCAAAGAGTACAAGAGTATAAACTGTTCCTCAATACTCCAAAGAGTACAAGAGTATAAACTGTTCCTCAATACTCCAAAGAGTACAAGAGTATAAACTGTTCCTCAATACTCCAAAGAGTACAAGAGTATAAACTGTTCCTCAATACTCCAAAGAGTACAAGAGTATAAACTGTTCCTCAATACTCCAAAGAGTACAAGAGTATAAACTGTTCCTCAATACTCCAAAGAGTACAAGAGTATAAACTGTTCCTCAATACTCCAAAGAGTACAAGAGTATAAACTGTTCCTCAATACTCCAAAGAGTACAAGAGTATAAACTGTTCCTCAATACTCCAAAGAGTACAAGAGTATAAACTGTTCCTCAATACTCCAAAGAGTACAAGAGTATAAACTGTTCCTCAATACTCCAAAGAGTACAAGAGTATAAACTGTTCCTCAATACTCCAAAGAGTACAAGAGTATAAACTGTTCCTCAATACTCCAAAGAGTACAAGAGTATAAACTGTTCCTCAATACTCCAAAGAGTACAAGAGTATAAACTGTTCCTCAATACTCCAAAGAGTACAAGAGTATAAACTGTTCCTCAATACTCCAAAGAGTACAAGAGTATAAACTGTTCCTCAATACTCCAAAGAGTACAAGAGTATAAACTGTTCCTCAATACTCCAAAGAGTACAAGAGTATAAACTGTTCCTCAATACTCCAAAGAGTACAAGAGTATAAACTGTTCCTCAATACTCCAAAGAGTACAAGAGTATAAACTGTTCCTCAATACTCCAAAGAGTACAAGAGTATAAACTGTTCCTCAATACTCCAAAGAGTACAAGAGTATAAACTGTTCCTCAATACTCCAAAGAGTACAAGAGTATAAACTGTTCCTCAATACTCCAAAGAGTACAAGAGTATAAACTGTTCCTCAATACTCCAAAGAGTACAAGAGTATAAACTGTTCCTCAATACTCCAAAGAGTACAAGAGTATAAACTGTTCCTCAATACTCCAAAGAGTACAAGAGTATAAACTGTTCCTCAATACTCCAAAGAGTACAAGAGTATAAACTGTTCCTCAATACTCCAAAGAGTACAAGAGTATAAACTGTTCCTCAATACTCCAAAGAGTACAAGAGTATAAACTGTTCCTCAATACTCCAAAGAGTACAAGAGTATAAACTGTTCCTCAATACTCCAAAGAGTACAAGAGTATAAACTGTTCCTCAATACTCCAAAGAGTACAAGAGTATAAACTGTTCCTCAATACTCCAAAGAGTACAAGAGTATAAACTGTTCCTCAATACTCCAAAGAGTACAAGAGTATAAACTGTTCCTCAATACTCCAAAGAGTACAAGAGTATAAACTGTTCCTCAATACTCCAAAGAGTACAAGAGTATAAACTGTTCCTCAATACTCCAAAGAGTACAAGAGTATAAACTGTTCCTCAATACTCCAAAGAGTACAAGAGTATAAACTGTTCCTCAATACTCCAAAGAGTACAAGAGTATAAACTGTTCCTCAATACTCCAAAGAGTACAAGAGTATAAACTGTTCCTCAATACTCCAAAGAGTACAAGAGTATAAACTGTTCCTCAATACTCCAAAGAGTACAAGAGTATAAACTGTTCCTCAATACTCCAAAGAGTACAAGAGTATAAACTGTTCCTCAATACTCCAAAGAGTACAAGAGTATAAACTGTTCCTCAATACTCCAAAGAGTACAAGAGTATAAACTGTTCCTCAATACTCCAAAGAGTACAAGAGTATAAACTGTTCCTCAATACTCCAAAGAGTACAAGAGTATAAACTGTTCCTCAATACTCCAAAGAGTACAAGAGTATAAACTGTTCCTCAATACTCCAAAGAGTACAAGAGTATAAACTGTTCCTCAATACTCCAAAGAGTACAAGAGTATAAACTGTTCCTCAATACTCCAAAGAGTACAAGAGTATAAACTGTTCCTCAATACTCCAAAGAGTACAAGAGTATAAACTGTTCCTCAATACTCCAAAGAGTACAAGAGTATAAACTGTTCCTCAATACTCCAAAGAGTACAAGAGTATAAACTGTTCCTCAATACTCCAAAGAGTACAAGAGTATAAACTGTTCCTCAATACTCCAAAGAGTACAAGAGTATAAACTGTTCCTCAATACTCCAAAGAGTACAAGAGTATAAACTGTTCCTCAATACTCCAAAGAGTACAAGAGTATAAACTGTTCCTCAATACTCCAAAGAGTACAAGAGTATAAACTGTTCCTCAATACTCCAAAGAGTACAAGAGTATAAACTGTTCCTCAATACTCCAAAGAGTACAAGAGTATAAACTGTTCCTCAATACTCCAAAGAGTACAAGAGTATAAACTGTTCCTCAATACTCCAAAGAGTACAAGAGTATAAACTGTTCCTCAATACTCCAAAGAGTACAAGAGTATAAACTGTTCCTCAATACTCCAAAGAGTACAAGAGTATAAACTGTTCCTCAATACTCCAAAGAGTAC
Source organism: Asparagus officinalis (assembly GCF_001876935.1). NCBI lineage: Eukaryota > Viridiplantae > Streptophyta > Magnoliopsida > Asparagales > Asparagaceae > Asparagus > Asparagus officinalis. The sequence continues at coordinate 13,857 of NW_017973491.1, forward strand.
AAGAGTATAAACTGTTCCTCAATACTCCAAAGAGTACAAGAGTATAAACTGTTCCTCAATACTCCAAAGAGTACAAGAGTATAAACTGTTCCTCAATACTCCAAAGAGTACAAGAGTATAAACTGTTCCTCAATACTCCAAAGAGTACAAGAGTATAAACTGTTCCTCAATACTCCAAAGAGTACAAGAGTATAAACTGTTCCTCAATACTCCAAAGAGTACAAGAGTATAAACTGTTCCTCAATACTCCAAAGAGTACAAGAGTATAAACTGTTCCTCAATACTCCAAAGAGTACAAGAGTATAAACTGTTCCTCAATACTCCAAAGAGTACAAGAGTATAAACTGTTCCTCAATACTCCAAAGAGTACAAGAGTATAAACTGTTCCTCAATACTCCAAAGAGTACAAGAGTATAAACTGTTCCTCAATACTCCAAAGAGTACAAGAGTATAAACTGTTCCTCAATACTCCAAAGAGTACAAGAGTATAAACTGTTCCTCAATACTCCAAAGAGTACAAGAGTATAAACTGTTCCTCAATACTCCAAAGAGTACAAGAGTATAAACTGTTCCTCAATACTCCAAAGAGTACAAGAGTATAAACTGTTCCTCAATACTCCAAAGAGTACAAGAGTATAAACTGTTCCTCAATACTCCAAAGAGTACAAGAGTATAAACTGTTCCTCAATACTCCAAAGAGTACAAGAGTATAAACTGTTCCTCAATACTCCAAAGAGTACAAGAGTATAAACTGTTCCTCAATACTCCAAAGAGTACAAGAGTATAAACTGTTCCTCAATACTCCAAAGAGTACAAGAGTATAAACTGTTCCTCAATACTCCAAAGAGTACAAGAGTATAAACTGTTCCTCAATACTCCAAAGAGTACAAGAGTATAAACTGTTCCTCAATACTCCAAAGAGTACAAGAGTATAAACTGTTCCTCAATACTCCAAAGAGTACAAGAGTATAAACTGTTCCTCAATACTCCAAAGAGTACAAGAGTATAAACTGTTCCTCAATACTCCAAAGAGTACAAGAGTATAAACTGTTCCTCAATACTCCAAAGAGTACAAGAGTATAAACTGTTCCTCAATACTCCAAAGAGTACAAGAGTATAAACTGTTCCTCAATACTCCAAAGAGTACAAGAGTATAAACTGTTCCTCAATACTCCAAAGAGTACAAGAGTATAAACTGTTCCTCAATACTCCAAAGAGTACAAGAGTATAAACTGTTCCTCAATACTCCAAAGAGTACAAGAGTATAAACTGTTCCTCAATACTCCAAAGAGTACAAGAGTATAAACTGTTCCTCAATACTCCAAAGAGTACAAGAGTATAAACTGTTCCTCAATACTCCAAAGAGTACAAGAGTATAAACTGTTCCTCAATACTCCAAAGAGTACAAGAGTATAAACTGTTCCTCAATACTCCAAAGAGTACAAGAGTATAAACTGTTCCTCAATACTCCAAAGAGTACAAGAGTATAAACTGTTCCTCAATACTCCAAAGAGTACAAGAGTATAAACTGTTCCTCAATACTCCAAAGAGTACAAGAGTATAAACTGTTCCTCAATACTCCAAAGAGTACAAGAGTATAAACTGTTCCTCAATACTCCAAAGAGTACAAGAGTATAAACTGTTCCTCAATACTCCAAAGAGTACAAGAGTATAAACTGTTCCTCAATACTCCAAAGAGTACAAGAGTATAAACTGTTCCTCAATACTCCAAAGAGTACAAGAGTATAAACTGTTCCTCAATACTCCAAAGAGTACAAGAGTATAAACTGTTCCTCAATACTCCAAAGAGTACAAGAGTATAAACTGTTCCTCAATACTCCAAAGAGTACAAGAGTATAAACTGTTCCTCAATACTCCAAAGAGTACAAGAGTATAAACTGTTCCTCAATACTCCAAAGAGTACAAGAGTATAAACTGTTCCTCAATACTCCAAAGAGTACAAGAGTATAAACTGTTCCTCAATACTCCAAAGAGTACAAGAGTATAAACTGTTCCTCAATACTCCAAAGAGTACAAGAGTATAAACTGTTCCTCAATACTCCAAAGAGTACAAGAGTATAAACTGTTCCTCAATACTCCAAAGAGTACAAGAGTATAAACTGTTCCTCAATACTCCAAAGAGTACAAGAGTATAAACTGTTCCTCAATACTCCAAAGAGTACAAGAGTATAAACTGTTCCTCAATACTCCAAAGAGTACAAGAGTATAAACTGTTCCTCAATACTCCAAAGAGTACAAGAGTATAAACTGTTCCTCAATACTCCAAAGAGTACAAGAGTATAAACTGTTCCTCAATACTCCAAAGAGTACAAGAGTATAAACTGTTCCTCAATACTCCAAAGAGTACAAGAGTATAAACTGTTCCTCAATACTCCAAAGAGTACAAGAGTATAAACTGTTCCTCAATACTCCAAAGAGTACAAGAGTATAAACTGTTCCTCAATACTCCAAAGAGTACAAGAGTATAAACTGTTCCTCAATACTCCAAAGAGTACAAGAGTATAAACTGTTCCTCAATACTCCAAAGAGTACAAGAGTATAAACTGTTCCTCAATACTCCAAAGAGTACAAGAGTATAAACTGTTCCTCAATACTCCAAAGAGTACAAGAGTATAAACTGTTCCTCAATACTCCAAAGAGTACAAGAGTATAAACTGTTCCTCAATACTCCAAAGAGTACAAGAGTATAAACTGTTCCTCAATACTCCAAAGAGTACAAGAGTATAAACTGTTCCTCAATACTCCAAAGAGTACAAGAGTATAAACTGTTCCTCAATACTCCAAAGAGTACAAGAGTATAAACTGTTCCTCAATACTCCAAAGAGTACAAGAGTATAAACTGTTCCTCAATACTCCAAAGAGTACAAGAGTATAAACTGTTCCTCAATACTCCAAAGAGTACAAGAGTATAAACTGTTCCTCAATACTCCAAAGAGTACAAGAGTATAAACTGTTCCTCAATACTCCAAAGAGTACAAGAGTATAAACTGTTCCTCAATACTCCAAAGAGTACAAGAGTATAAACTGTTCCTCAATACTCCAAAGAGTACAAGAGTATAAACTGTTCCTCAATACTCCAAAGAGTACAAGAGTATAAACTGTTCCTCAATACTCCAAAGAGTACAAGAGTATAAACTGTTCCTCAATACTCCAAAGAGTACAAGAGTATAAACTGTTCCTCAATACTCCAAAGAGTACAAGAGTATAAACTGTTCCTCAATACTCCAAAGAGTACAAGAGTATAAACTGTTCCTCAATACTCCAAAGAGTACAAGAGTATAAACTGTTCCTCAATACTCCAAAGAGTACAAGAGTATAAACTGTTCCTCAATACTCCAAAGAGTACAAGAGTATAAACTGTTCCTCAATACTCCAAAGAGTACAAGAGTATAAACTGTTCCTCAATACTCCAAAGAGTACAAGAGTATAAACCGGCGGAGAAAAGAGCGAAACTTGGTCCCCGCGGGAAAAGCTCCCTCAGCACTGCCGATAGTGTAGGAACGAACCTCAGCCTTTTCCAACAACTCATTAACGGCCGAAGGAGTCATCACGTCTAATTCATGAATGGGCGCACTGGAATCACCTTCCAAGTTCTGGAACAAGTAGCTGGCAAACTGCTTCAAGCTGATCTGCCTCTTCCTTCTCGCTTGGGGAGAAGTTTGGATCAAGGAAGTGTAGTAGTGGCAAGTAAGATCCCAGAGTGTGTCATACATGTCCGGAGTATCTTTCTTCATACACTCCAGCTGCTGGTTCGTAGGGAAGTACTCCTGATACGGACAGTCCCCCATCGGAAGACCCGAAACATAATGCATCTCATGCAAAGCTAGCCCTAACTCACCACCACTGGTCAGAAAAGTGTTGCTGTCAGGCATGTAAGTCTCCAGTAAAGCCAAGAAATGGCGACAGCTGACTGGGATTCCGTACATAGTAGCTCGTATGGGCGTATACAACCCACTGCTCTTCAGATCCCTCTCCCAGCGCGCCAAGACGAAATCAGTCATGCGAGCCCACCACCCTTTGGCTAGTGAGGAAGCCCAGCCATAGCATCTGTGTTCTGGTGGAGGTAACCGTCTCCCCAAAAGAGCTAGACGATTACTCACAGTAGAAGCAGCTGCTGACACCTCGCCTGGGGGTGCAGTGTCAAGACCCATAATCCCGGGTCGAAGACCACGAACGTCAGGATACCCGTTAGAGCCGGGGGTCTTGTGGTGAGTGACATATCCGCACTGAACCCGCTCAGCATCTTCAGTAAGAGGCCAAGACATCTGCCTGTCCACGGCCTGCCCCTTCAAGTGACTGAAGGAATATTGGCGTGGAATCGAAGGGATGTACAAACAAGCTCCACCATCAAAAGTCAGCCAGTGCTCCTCTCCAAGAGTCAGTATAGCGGGGTCCTCGACATGATCCCCGAACAAGAAGCTCGGCTTCTGTAAAGATTTAGAACCTGAGTGGAAGTAGAATCAGGGGTGAAGGAGGCATCTGTGATAAGTTGGCGCAAGCAATGGCGCCCTCCTTCCTGTATCGAACGGCAAGAGTCATTTGGACGATCCCCGTCGAACCGAGGAAGTGGGCCAACAGCCTGCCTAAGAGTAGCAGAAGAGAAAACCTCCCGACTACATCCGGTGTTGGCGTGAGGAGGAAGGCTACCCGCGGGAAATTCCACTGCAATAAAGCACAAGGGCGGAATCAGAAAATCCATCTCGTAAGAAGAATGATAGACTCATCCACGGAATAATTGGAGAGACGATTTTGAGTGTCCTACACCGGAAGAACGGTATGCATCATCACGTGAATAACGTGGTAACATACACCGGCCTATAAGGTGTAGGACGACACAAAATCGCCCCAATATACCGGAAGACTTGAATTGGCTAAGCAAAACAAGTCTGAAACCTTACCCTCCGCGAGAGAGGTATCGGTTCTTTCTTCATGACCCGCAAAGAGGTCAATCAGGGATGCAAGAAGAAAAATCTGCATAAATTCTCACCCCCGAAGAATGAGGCCGCGGGAGAGGATGTCGCAGGGACCTCCTCCTCACTATGCTGTGAATGAGAACGACTCCTACGGGGTCGAGATCGACGCGGAGACATTGCAAATCTGCAACGAAAAGCAGCAAGTCAGGTACAATCTAAAACATGAATATACGAAATTTAAAAGGGAAATTAAGAACTTTAATTAAAATCCTATACACAAATAGGATTTCATAATTGAAGTCTAATTAAACCTACAAATTTCGTGCACGATGATTGTCATCTTTCACGGTGAATTTTGGTGAAATACCCAAAATACCCTTTGTGTTCAAGGCCAAAATCTAGGTCAAGGACACGCGTGACCCGGGTCATGATCGTCACATTCGATCATATAACACCCCGGTACCCCACAATTTTGGTTAAAGTTTGCAAATGAGCCCTTTTGCAGAATTTAGCCAATTTTGCATAAAAGCCCCTCTACAAATCTTGGTTTGGGCTCCACATGCCTGATCAAAATTTTGATCATGAGTTCGTGGTCAAAACTCATTGGACTTCAGCCATAAGTTCACTGCCTCCAAATGAGCATGTAATATAGGTCTTAACTTCAGTCCTCTATTACATGAACACCACCCTAATTCTTTGGCCGAATTTGCAAATAAGCCCCCAAAGTTTTCAGCCCCATATTTGCACATAAAACCCTCAATAAAGTATGGTCTTTTTTGCATAAGACACCCATCCAAATTGTTACCAAAGGGGAATGAAATCCAAGCCTCAAAATTTCAGTCCCATTTTGCAAATAAGCCCTCATAAATTTCAGTCCCACTTTACAAATAAACCCCCCAAAATTCGTCCATATTGCCTCCTTTGCACAAAACACCCCCGAAGTAATGGTGCATACATGCCCCCTAGTCTACCACAAGAATGAAAATGCAACCTTTACCACAAAATAAGAGGATGGTGAAGAGGAGCTTACCCAAATCAAGAGGCTTGAAATCCCCAATCCAAGAGCCAAAATCCGAGCTTGAAGGTGGAGGGAGAAACCCTAGTGAAAAGTGAAAATTTTCAGCCAAAAAGGAGCATACAAAAAACCGAATTTCTTTGGGGTATGGAGCTCTTGAAAGAAAAACAATGGAGGAGGTTTGGAGGAAGAAGATGAATTCTCTTTTGAAAAGAGGGGGGAAAACAAAAGGGGAAACAAATTCAAACAAGAAAGAAAACAAAGAGGGGGGAAACAAAATGAAGAAAAAGACAAAAGGGGGGGGGACCATGAAAAAACCAAGACACCCCCATGGGGTGTCTCGGCAAAACCGAGACACCCCAAGGGTGTCTCGGCAAAGCCGAGACACCCCAGGGTGTCCCGGTTTTGTCGGGACACCCCCGGGGCGTCTCGAACCTGTTTTGACCCCCAAAACTTCGTTTGAACCCCTAAATTGTTTTTTTTAACCCCAAAACACTCTGATTCTCCGCCAATGGTTAAATATTGATCAACGCGTTGCGCCAAAAGTCAACCTTTGACGAATCAAAACCCTAAGGGTCAACGCCGGTCAACGCGTAACCCTAGGTCAACGCCAGTCAACGCGTTGCAACAAAAGTCAACGTTTGAGGATGAAAATCCACACCAATCAACGTTTGACGATCCAAAACCCTAGGGTGGACGCCGGTCAACGCGTAACCCTAGGTCAATCCCAGTCAACGGGTTGCACCAAAAGTCAACGTATGACGATTCAAAACCCTAGGGTCAACGCCGGTCAGCGCGTAACCCTAGATCAACGCCAGTCAACGCGTTGCGACAAAGGTCAATGTTTGACGAATCAAAACCCTAAGGGTTAATGCCGGTCAACGCGTAACCCTAGGTCAACGCCAGTCAACGCGTTGCGCCAAAAGTCAACCTTTGACGAATCAAAACCCTAAGGGTCAACGCCGGTCAACGCGTAACCCTAGGTCAACCCCAGTCAACGGGTTGCAACAAAAGTCAACGTTTGAGGATGAAAATCCACACCAATCAACGTGTGACGATTCAAAACCCTAGGGTCAACGCCGGTCAACGCGTAACCCTAGGGTCAACGCGTTGCGACAAAAGTCAACGTATGACGATCAAAACCCTAAGGGTCAACGCCGGTCAACGCGTAACCCTAGGTCAACCCCAGTCAACGGGTTGCACCAAAAGTCAACGTATGATGATTCAAAACCCTAGGGTGGACGCCGGTCAACGCGTAACCCTAGGTCAACCCCAGTCAACGGGTTACACCAAA
>NW_017973492.1:0-2633 GCF_001876935.1 Asparagus officinalis
GAACGGCGTGAAGTTGATCAGGTTGAACTTCGCCGGATACGGGATCGAATCCCACTCCTTCGGGTAAGGTCACGGAATGCCGGTCTTCTTCACCTCTCGGGCAATCATCAGGGCGTCGATTTTTCTTTCGAGATCCTTCATCTTTTCGGCCTGATCTATATCCTGTTTTGGACAATTGTCGAGAGGAATGATACGGCCACCCCCAGTGTTGTCATCACTGGTGGGTCCACCCCCAGCGTTGTTATTTTTAGTGGGGCCACCCCCAGTATTCTTGGGCGGTGCGTCGGCCATGACGATTTCAACCACCTCCGGATTGCTGCCAACTGCGGCGTTCTGGATGCGATGGATGGTTGGACTCGACTAGCCGGTTCGACAGAGCTCGGATTCGTTGATCGTGCATTTGTCTCATCTCTTGCATAGCCACTTCCATTTCAAACTTGAAGATTTCCTTCTGCTTAGTCAGGGCCTCTTCAATGATTTTGGCTATCTGATCTGTATTGACCATGAGCGCCTCTCGAGCTTGTCCTATGCTAGACGTTATCTCGTTAGAAGCGAGAGCGGAATAGGAATCCGAGAGTTCATCATCGGAATGTAATCCCTCATGGATCCCACAGTAATTGTCATATCTGACGGCTTCTAGCTGAAGCTGAGCTCTTCCCGAATTGACCCTGCTTCCTGGAGAGAAATTAGGGTTGGAATCACCTGAAATGATTGGGGATTTTCCCTTGTTGACCATGTTGATAGTAACTTCTAGGGGTTCATCATCTCGAGCAATCGATCCTCTTTGGTGGGAACGCCTTGATTTGGGCTTTGTCGTTCCATCGGAGATTCTCTCGGATATCGAGACCCTCTGCGGAGCGGTCTTGGGGCAGCTACACGTTGATAATACTGCCCTGATAAATTTGGTACACGGACAGTGAGAATCCGCTTCCCGGGTGTTTCTCTTTCGAGATTCATTCGCACCCCCAGCCTGATAGTACAACTCACTGACATTGCCGTCGGAGTAACCTATCGGCTGCTCACATGGGTTCTCAGGTATAACGCGTTCGTCTGTCCGAAGCGTCTTCTTCTGAGTAAACACAACTCATCGACGTTGCGGTCGGAGTAACCTATCGGCTGCTCACATGGGTTCTCAGGTATAACGCGTTCGTCTGTTCGACGCGTCTTCTTCTGAGTAAACATTGCCTTGTTGGCCTCTGCAAGAGTCGCACGTTTGGAATCACTCCTTTGTGAGGGTGAAACCTTAACGGGCTCTTGGTCCTTTGCACGCACCGCCGAGCTGGTTGTTGCAGAGATCGATTTGTTAGGAGATCGTGTACGACCCCCAGTCTGGATGTTGGCTCGAAGCTCCTTCAACGATCCCCAGCTTTCCTTGACAAGCGCTTTTCCTCGATTCTCGGGTAGAGCATCGATACGGTTGTTCAGAGGATTCCTAGACTTGGGGAAATCCACGCTGCGGTGGGGCTTTACCGAAGGTTCGGGACCTGAAATGGACGAAGGTTGGAGAGCAATATTACCTGCTTTTACCTTAGGCGTTGATTCGGCCTTTGGCATCCAAACTCGTTCGGACCTCGGCGATCTCTTAACGGCCTCTCCCTTTAGCATTTCTCGTGCTTTTTGGACCAGGGCTCGGGCATGCGCACGCAAGGCGCGGCGCTTCTGGATTCGCTCCTCGAGAGTAGAACGGGTTCTTTTGACATGAACCCATTTGTTTGTTTCCGCTTTGGAGGAGGGGCTGGTCGTTTGCCGTTGTTGCTCTTGGCGATGTCTGAACTTGAGATCTTCATTATAGCAGATCCCGTCCATCGGTTCCAAAGCTTTGGCCAGCTGACGAGCAAGGCGTTGACGCCGTCTTTGACGTGTTCTCTTTGACAATGCGGGAGCGTCTTCAGAAACTATCTCTTCGGCAGGGGAGGAGCCCGGATCTGCGGTCTTGACCACGTTAGACGACGCGGGGACGTCACGTGGTGCAAGTGCAGTGGCGGCAACGGGATCTTGGATCCTTGAGCCGAAGGACCTGCAATCATTTATGAAAGAGGTTACCTTTCTGTACCCGTTTGGAGAGGCGGATCTGGAGGAGGAGGAAGAGAGGCCTTCTTTGAACCGTTGTTGATCGAGCTCGTGTTCTTCATTCACCCCGATCTTGAGTGCTGGTTGCGTCACGACGGCGTCGGTTGCGATGCCGTTGGCTCCCACTGTGGTCGCCAGCTTGTTTGCGGAAAAAGTTGCTGTATTCATTGCTGCATTCATTACAACTTCAATCGTTACAATGAAATAAAAAGATAGCCTTTTTATAAGACCGGTACACAATGAAAACAAAATAGATACAACTCTTTTCAAACAAACGCAAGATCTGTTTGTCATCTCTTGCTTGCGTGGGTCTTTTGCCTGTGACGGGGATGTTGATATCCGTGGACCACCGGGGCACTCAGATCTGGTCCGAGAAAATCGGGCAGAGTTTCGTCTATCCGCGGGGGATTTTAGAAACTCTGAACTTCGTTGATCTGGTGATCCGGATAAATCGGACAGGGCTTCGTCGATCCGCGTGAGATCTAGAAGCTACAAGCGTCTATCTCGGCTAAAGCGAGATATGAGCTCTTCTTAGTATTAACGCCAAGGGCTAATACTAAGGC
>NW_017973492.1:16863-21081 GCF_001876935.1 Asparagus officinalis
TCTCGGCCATGGCCGAGACACCCTAGGGTGTCTTGGTTTTGCCAAGACACCCCTCGGGTGTTTCGAGCTTGCCGAGACTCCGTTTAGGTGTTTTGTTGGTTCCCCTGTATATTCTTCGTCCGGATTCGGATTTGAGTGATTCCGGGTGCGTTGGATGCGCGACGAAGAGTTTGACCCGCTCTGGTGATTGGATTATCTGTAGAGTGGTCGAGGCATGAAGGGCGTTGTCCTTTTTGTGAACAGTGCCGGGCTTCCCGATTGGTCCGGGTCTTCGTGATTCCGAAGTCCTATCCGCTCATGTAACTCGTCGATTCACTTCAGTCGTTCGTCGACGTCGATTAGGCTCATGTGGATTGGATGGTGACGTTCATCGTCGCTCGTTAACACTGAACCGGTTGTGGAGAACTATAGGCAATTTTTGATGCCTACAGATACCCCCTCCAAAGTGTTCCTGACTCGTTTCTTTTATAGAAGAGGCTGGAATACTTTGGATGTGATTGATCTGGCCTTCAGTCGGCGTAGTTAGCTTCAACTCTTGACTCTTTCGATTTTCGATCTATCCGATGCTTTGACGAATAGCCGAGGTTCTTCCGGCGCTGCGTTTATCGTCTGGCCGTCGTCGGAGTCTCGAGTCTGCAGCTGATGAATTGAGTTTGGCTCGTGTCATTGAGTTGACTTTGAACTACCTCCGCCACATTGTGCTGGCTTAGGGTTTCGGATCCCCGTGTGTTGGCTTTTTATCGCAACGCGTTGACCGGCGTTGACCTAGGGTTACGCGTTGACCGGCGTTGACCCTAGGGTTTTGAATCGTCGAACGTTGACTTTCGCTTGCAACGCGTTGACTGGCGTTGACCTAAGGTTACGCGTTGACCGGCGTCCACCCCTAGGGTTTGAATCGTCGAACGTTGACTTTTGTTGCAACGCGTTGCTTGGCGTTGACCTAGGGTTACGCGTTGACCGGCGTTGTCCCTAGGGTTTACAAATCGCCATTAACACAGTTTATACTCGTACGTTTGCTGGAGTATACACAGTTTAAGCTCTTAAGGTATTGGAGCATCGCGGTCCCGAATGTTGGGGTTGCAGGACCAACTGTTAAAGTTGATTCATCTGCATGTGTGGATTTTGTCCCGAATTTGTTGGGTGCTCGAGTCACGAGACCAACTAGGGGAGTTGATGCGTCAATGACTCGCAGTTATAGAATTTTTGGCAAATCCTCAGCCATCAACGGATTTGATTAGCCTTTACCGACTACCGTTTGAGTCGGGCTAGCATGCGGATTGTTTAAGTCCGTTCCGCATGTGACGTTGTGCTAAGAGAGTTAACGCTCTTAGTGCTACGATATTGAATACGTAGACTTCGTCTTTCTCACGGGAATAGACTACCCGGCGACGCGTGTTAGGCGTTGACTTTAGGATTTTTGGCTAATCCCCAGCCTTCAACGGATTTGATTAGCCTTTACCGACTACCGTTTGAGTCGGGCTAGCATGCGGATTGTTTAAGTCCGCTCCTATGTGACGTTTAAGCTAAAAGAGTTAACCCTTTTAGTGCTACGATATTGAATACGTAGACTTCGTCTTTCTCACGGGAATAGACTACCCGGCAACGCGTGTTAGGCGCTGACTTATCCTTACTTAGGATTCAGGATAAAATTCCCCGTGCGTGTGAGGCACGGATTATGGTGTTATTAATAACAACCTGCCACAATGTTGAATATGTGGTCTTTTGTCCTTTTTACGGTCAAAGACTAACCGGCCATGTGTGTTAGACATAGGCTTTGGGATTTTTGGCAAACCCCCAGCCATCAACGGGTTTGATGTGCCTTTACCGATTACCGTTTGAATCGGGCTAGCATGTGAATTATTAAAACCCGTTTCACATGTAACGTTGTGCTAAGAGAATTGCTTCTCTTAGACTTAATGCTATGATTTTGAATACATAGACTTCGTCTTTCTCACGGGAATAGACTACCCGGCAACGCGTGTTAGGCGTTGACTTATCCCTACTCAGGCTTCGGGATAAAATTCCCCGTGCATCGAGTGCCCGGATTTGACAATCGTGTCTTTTCTAAAAGCAAAGACAGATTGAGAAACGGGAGAGGAAGAATTTTATATTCTATCTCCCGGTGCTGAAGAGGAAGAATTTTATATTCTATCTTCGGCCGGAAAGGGAACTTGAGGTGGGATCCCCCACCCCCAGAATCCGGAATGATGAACTGGGAGTGGGTTCTCCACTCCGAGCATCGGAAAGGTCCGAGGAGAGGAAGAATTTTATATTCTATCTCCCGGTGCTGAAGAGGAAGAATTTTATATTCTATCTACAGCTGGAAAGGAAACTCGAGGTGGGATCTCCACCCCCAGAATCCGGAAGGATGAAACTAAGAGTGGGATCTCCACTCCGAGAATCGTAACAATTCGGATAACCCTAACTGTCGGAAGGTTTGATTACCCGATTTGGAAGTGGACCTCTCGTTCATTGGGGGAATCGAGAGGAGATTTTGGCTGTGGCCCTAACTGTATGAATGTTTGACCAAGCAGGAGTTTGAGACGACCTAACTGTCGGAAGGTTTGATCGCTCGATTTGAAGGTGGACCTCTCGTTCATTGGAGGAATCGAGAGGGGATTTTGGCTTTGGCCCTAACTTTTATAGGTTTGACCAGAAAGCGAAGAGAGTGGAATACGGGTAGCAAAGAAAGTGCCAACCCATTATTACCACTCAAAGGGAACTTTACTGTTAGGCGTTTTAGGACCTAGCACGTTGAGTCTGAGAAACGCCAACGACGGGCAAATGGGAACGTTGGTGGATCCACTGTCGTTTAATTTGATCAGCGGGTGGTTTGGTGAGAAAAGATTAACCTGCCAGAAGATTGGATCTCCTCTCACAAAAATAACTCATAAGAGTTAGAGAATGAGAAGAGACATTCTGACCTTCAGAGTTTGAAGCGTGAATTTCTTATTCACCAATTCCACAATGATTGGGTTATCCCTAAGAATACCCATGTGGTATTCTTCCGGGAACTTCCCGATGCATTGGATTATCCACCCCCAGCTTCTCTCTTAGAACTGGGTTTGATTTTGTTGTCCGACCGGGTTATCCTTAAGAATATTAGCGTAATATCCTCCAGGAACTTCCCGTCAATGGTAGGAAATAGTTTAGACTCATATACCTATTGGAGTATCAGGGAGCAGTTTAACCTCATATACCGATTGGAGGGATGAGAAACAGTTTATACTCGTGTTCTCTTTGGAGTGTTAAGAAGCAGTTTATACTCGTATACTTTTCGGAGTATTAAGAAGCAGTTTAACTCGGAGTCTTGAGAAGCAGTTTATACTCGTATACTTGTCGGAGTTTCAAGAAGCAGTTTATACTCTTATACTTATCGGAGTATCAAGGAGCAGTTTATACTCTTATACTTGTCGGAGTTTTGAGAAACAGTTTATACTCTTGTACTCTTTGGAGTAAGGCCGTTCTCAATCGGCTTACCCTAGCGTTATAACGCCGGCTTCCACCAAGGTCTGGATGCTATTCTTGAGAGCAAAGCATTCCTTGGTGGGGTGGAGGATCCTTCTGTGGTACTCGCAGTACGTTGGGTCCGCAGAATCGTCATCTTCCTCCTGATCCGTGATGGGCGGGAGCTTGATTTTGTTGTTTTCGAGAAGGGTCTCGAAAATAGCTGGAACGTCTTCGTCTTTGAACGAGTACTCGTTTTGGAGCTCCTCGTCCGAATTCTCCTGTTGTTCCCAGGACTGCTGTTGTGACGTTTGATCATCGTCAATAACAGTTGCAGGTACGTCCTCTTCATAATGAGGTACGAGATCCGAATCCGGAGGAGGTTGGTTTCTCTCGATCTTCCGCCTTCTGATGAAGCGTTCAGCTTGTTCTCCTCGAGCCTTCAACTCTTTCCAGGTATTGAGCGGCTCTATTCCCATCACGTCCAAGATGTTAATGGACAAGTTGTTCTGGCAAGTCTGCAAGATGAATTCCTCCGTGACGGGATCCCTGCAGTTCATTGCCTGATTGCGGAAGCGTTTGATGAAGGTATCCACTGACTCTCCGCCTTTTTGTTTCTCGTCGAAGAGTGTCCTGATCGACACCTCGATGTCATCATCGAAGAAATGAGCGAGAAACATGCTTTCCAAGTCCTCCCAGCTTTTGATGCTTCCGGGCTTGAGACGGCGGTACCAATCGAAGGCGGGCCCGCGAAGGGTGCCAATGAATGAC
>NW_017973493.1:0-8270 GCF_001876935.1 Asparagus officinalis
AAACTCGGTGAAGCACTCTGGGCTTATCGCACCACCATACGCACGCCCATAGGTGCCACCCCATATTCGTTGGTGTACGGATGTGAAGCTGTGCTACCACTGGAAATTCAGATTCCATCCCTTCGGATCGCCCTCGTAACAGAGATGACGACAGAAGAACAGCATCAGAAGCGTCTCGAAGAGCTTGAGAGGCTGGATGAAAAGCGCTTGGAAGCTCAACAACAAATTGAGTTTTATCAGGCCAGGATGTCTTGGGCTTTTAACAAAAGAGTCCGACAGAGAAGCTTCAAGGAAGGAGATCTGGTCCTCGCTGCTCGCCGACCAATAATTCTCACCTCCAAGAAGAAAGGTAAATTCGAACCCAAATGGGAAGGACCGTTTGTAATAGACACAGTCTATTCAAACGGCGCATATCGCCTGATTACTCAAGAGGGCGCCAGGCAATTAATGCCAATAAATGGGAAGTTCCTAAAAAAATACTATCCCTAGTATGTTCAGGATAACCCATTTACCGGGAAGTTCCTTGAAGAATATTACACTTAATATTCTAAAGGATAACCCAAAATTATTTTCTCCACCAAAATCCCTCACTGATCACTTTCAATTGACAGTGGGTCCACCAAAAATGTCCAATTGGCCCTCTTGACTCTTTCCATAGACAAGAAGGTCCCCTTTCAGATCAGAGTCTCCTTTCGATAAACGAAAGAACTCCTTTCTCTTCTCTTTGGTTAAATCTTCTCACGGTTATAGCCAAAGTTGAAACTTCACTTCGATAAACGAAGAACCCATTTTCAGTTTAGATAACCAAAATCCTATAAAAGAAAAGTTTATCTAAATTTTCCAGATTCTCGGAGTGGAGATCCCACTTCTAGTTTCTTTTTCCCTGGAAATAGAATATAAAATTCTTCCTTTCCAGAATCAGGGAATAGAATATAAAATTCTTCCTTCCTTGTCTGTTGGGTTCGCCTTCACCCTAAAAGAAGACCGGGAAATAGAATATAAAATTCTTCCTTTCCCGCACCAACCTTTTCTAAGAATCTATCAATCTAGGATTCATCCTAGGAAGTTTATCCCGAATCCTAAGCAGGGATAAGTCTGCGCCTAACACGCGCTGCCGGTTTAGTCTTTTTCCGCACAAAAAGACACCAGAGTCTGATTCTGGGGTATTTTATCCTGAAACCTAAGCAAGGATAAGTCTGCGCTTAACCCGCGCTGCCGGTTAGTTCTTAACCGTTGAAAAGAACATCCGTCCACATATTCAACATTGTGGCAGGTTGTTATTAATAACACCAAAATCCATGCCTTACACGCATGGGGAATTTCATCCTGAATCCTAAGAAAGGATATGCCGACGCCTAACACGCGTCGCCGGTTTAGTCTTTCGCCGTAGAAAAAGACACCAGAATACCAGTCTGGGGTATTTTATCCCGAAACCTAAGTAGGGATAAAGTCAACACCTAACACGTGTTGCCGGGTAGCCTATTCCCGTAACAATGGCGAAGTCTATGTATTCGACATCATAGCACGAAGTCTAAGGGAGTTCATTCCCTTAGCACAACGTTACATGCGGAACGGATTCCGACAATCCGCATGCTAGCCCGACTCAAACGGTAGTCGGTAAAGGCTAATCAAACCCGTTGAAGGCTGGGGGTTAGCCAAAAATCCTAAAGTCAACACCTAACACGTGTCGCCGGGTAGCCTATTCCCGTAACAATGGCGAAGTCTATGTATTCGACATCATAGCACGAAGTCTAAGGGAGTTCATTCCCTTAGCACAACGTTACATGCGGAACGGATTCCGACAATCCGCATGCTAGCCCGACTCAAACGGTAGTCGGTAAAGGCTAATCAAACCCGTTGAAGGCTGGGGGTTAGCCAAAAATCCTAAAGTCAACACCTAACACGTGTCGCCGGGTAGCCTATTCCCGTAACAATGGCGAAGTCTATGTATTCGACATCATAGCACGAAGTCTAAGGGAGTTCATTCCCTTAGCACAACGTTACATGCGGAACGGATTCCGATAATCCGCATGCTAGCCCGACTCAAACGGTAGTCGGTAAAGGCTAATCAAACCCGTTGAAGGCTGGGGGTTTGCCAAAAATCCTATGAGTATTATGGTCAATCATTTCAAACGGAATGAGGAATCATAATAAAGATAAAGACAAAAATCAGGTCCACTAAAGAGAATCAAATGTCAAGGTTTTCAGCAAATAAAATCATACATCAAGCCCATGGCTAAGAATCTGCTGACTGAATTCAGATAACTTCTCGTCATAAGAGCGTCTAAGCTCCTCCTGCAACTCAGCTCTGACAGACTCTTCGTTCGCGGCTAAAGTCCTCACAGCAACCTCCTCTGTCTCAGCCAGTGTCTGCTTCAAGGACTTCAGCTCATCAGATAAAGCAGCATTTGCTTGCTGATTCTGCATCTTTGTGTCTTCCTTCTCACGGAGTTCTCGTCGGAGCTGATCTATCTGAGAATCAAGCTCCTCAAGGGAAGATGATCTAGTGGCAAGATCAGCCTCAACTCGATCTATGCGGCCCCGCTGCACCTGAATCTCGAGCTCGGCAACCATCCGAGTACTGCGCCATGTCTGTAAGCGAGCATCCAACTCGGCAGCAACGAATGAAGAGGCACCTGTATCCCGGAGCTCATGAAACATCTGAAGCTCACGCTCTAAGCGATCAAGGTCATCAACCATAGCCGTCGCCAGATCCGGACATCCTATGTCCCTAATCAAATTTATCTTGGAATCGAGGTAGGGCTTAAATTGGCGAAGAGAAAGTCCGTCGTGGAGGAGTTTGCCAATTATAGCAGTCAGGGAGGAGAAATAAGAGCGGACTTCTACGCTGATGATGATCTTCTCAGGGTCATTCCCCGATAACAACTCCTTAACGAGGACATGAAGCTGAGAAGGAAGCCCTACACAAAGAAGAGAAATTCGTCAAAAGCCTCAATAAGGAAATGAATGGCTTTGCTCAGTTAATTAAATTATACCTCCTCCCCCTCGAGTCACTGGGGGTGGTGGAGATGTAAGGACTGTAGCTGCATCGACTGGTGGAGTTGGTCGTACAGCCGGCTCAACAGGGTCAGCCTCAACAAAAGCCCCTGTTAGGCACAAAACAGAAACATCATATTATAGTTGCATTAGTCAAGGAATTGGCTAGTCCTATAGTTAGCTTGAGAAGAGGCACGCACCTTCAAAATAACCGTTCCCGGGAGTCTGAGGGAGTACAGACTCAGGAAACATATCCTGAGGCGGCTGGCCATCGATCTGAGGAGAGTCATACATGAAGCTGAACATAGAAGTGTCCATAGGCAGGCCCTCCCCATCGAAGTCATCAATCGAAAAATCTGACATAAAAAGATATAAGGGAAGAGGAAGGAAACTATGGCCAATAGAGACAAGTTACCTCTTGAAGATGTACCTGGAATCACCGAACTGGGTCCTTCATTGACAGACTCCCCAACATGGGCGGTCTCTGCAGGCTTTTCTACCTGGTGCGGTGAGTCAGGCTCACCAGGAGATGCACAATCATCGGGACTCATCTCGCCTTCCTCACGATATCCTGCATAGGATGGGAAAGCATGAGCCAGAAGTTCTAAACGATCAAGAAAATGATCTATAGAATAGACGTTACCTCCGTCACTAACAGGATCCTCATCAGCCAAGTCCATCTCAGATGCTCGTGAATTTGCATGCGGCTTGTGGGCTAATCTTTTCCGCCTATCAGCACGGACAGCAATCGAAGGTCTTGCCCGGGTAAAAGGACGGAATTCGTCGTCACTATTGGTCGCTGTCCCTGAAATATCAAATAGTGGTCAGGAATAGCAACTTGGAAATGCAGAGAAAAAGAAAAAATAGGTGACTAACCTTGCTCCAAATCTGCCTCGTAGTCTTCAGGGTCTCCGCCTGAGGCCTCTCCAGCAGAACTAAAGGCCCTGTGACCTTCTGCATCAAGTCGGCGGGTCTTGCCCTGAGCCCTCTGTGATCGAGCACCGTCCTGGATAACACGAGAATCAAGCTGAGAGGCTTCTTCGGCCACCAACTCTTCGATAGGCTTCACACGGACAGTCTTATTAGCTGCTAGCAACCACTTGCAGCTCAGGAAAGTGAGGTTCAACTGTCGCTCAGTACCTGGGAGACTGAACCTAGCTCCAGTGCAACCAGTCACGGTCCACAACCATGCACGAAGACCGTCCACCAGACCTCCATGAGCCCGAAGCTGCTGGCGCGGGTTCCCAACATAAAGCTGGTCATAACCGAACTGGCGGGCGAATCGGCAAGGTAGATACGGCTCTATGAAGCACTGATTCCCCACCCGGAAAGTCAGGTAACCCGGCCTAATGTTCACTAGCCAATTAAAGCAGCCCATATCCAGATAAGTCCTATACTCCCTCGGCTTCTCCTCATCAATCAAACACTCGCCGTACCGGCTGGAGAACTGTGGAAAGCAAGTGGAGAATGCCCAGCACTTGTGGACTTGTAGCTGACGCCTGATATCGGGGAATCCTCGGCCCTCCCACTCACCATTCTCAAGCAACTGTAGAAAGGGGACAGACTGATCTATGGCATTCGGTATTGACATCACATCGGAACGATGAAGAACGAACCAAGCCATCAAATAAATATACGGGAGCTCTACCTTAATGGTAGGAATCTGAGTCGGTTTATCATCATCTCTCCGTGTAAAAGCACCAGAAATCTGCCGAAGCCCTCGATGAATGTTAGCAACCATCACCGGAAGAAGCGAAAGTTCCTTCTTGTAGGCAAGCTGAACTGCAGGATAGAGCACTTCCAGTGGCAGAGCGTCACCAGACTGATACGGGACCACACATTTCTTCAACCAGATGGCGAGATAACCGGCAAGGAGAGTCATCGGACGAATCGGTGTGGTCGCATGATATAAGAACGATCTGAATTTAGTCCCTGCAGGAAAGCCGCTCTCGGAACTGCTAATGGTATAGGATTGGGCGTTAGTCTTATTCAGCAGCTCATTAACCTCTGAAGGAGTCAGCGGTGCCAGTTCACAAATAGATTGGCCAGAATGGCTCTCCAGATTCCTGAACAAGTATGATGCGAACTGCTTCAGGCTCACATTTGCTTTGGTCCTCTTCGCTAGGGGCTTAGACTGCGCCAAAGCAATGTGATAATGACAAGTGAGGTCCCATAAGGTCTCGTAGCGGTCGGGCATGCGATCCTTCAGCTGACTCAACTCATGGTTGGAGGGAAAGTACTCCTGGTATAACATCTGTCCCATGGGCAAACCAGAAATCTTGTGCATCTCATGTAGAGCCAAGCCCAACTCTCCGTGCCTGGTCAGAAAAGTGTTGGAATCTGGATTGTAAAGCTCGCATAGGGCAAAGAAATGCTTCGCGCTTGTAGGCAAGCCATGCATAGTGGCCCGAATGGCTGCATAAAGACCGCAAGCATGTAACTCCTCGCTCCATCGGCTCAAGACATACTTCGTCATACGAGCCCACCAAAACCTGTCCAAAGAATGGACCCAACCATAGAATCTGTGGCGCGGTGCAGGCATCTCCCGTCCTAAGATAGCGAGGCGATTCCTCAAAGTAGAAGCAGTGGTGAGGAACTCATTGCGAGGCGGAGTATCTAGCCCCAGTACTCCAGGATGTAGTCCAACAATGTGATCTCGACTCGAACCAGGAACTGCCTGATGAGTAATATAGCCGCAGTGAACGCTCTCATGTTCCTTTGTCAAACTCCACGACATCTCCCGCTTCACAGCTTGGCGCCTGAGCTCAGTCAAAGAACGGTGTCGAGGAATCTTCGGCAAATACATATAACGACTGCCAGTCTGGTAAAGCCACTGCTCAGCCTCAATAAATACTGCATCGGGATCCCTGGTAGAGTCTCCAAACAAGAAGTCAGTCTTCCTAAGAGACTGAACGGAACTGGCATCCTGCACGAGAGGCGCATCTGTGATCAGCTGGCGAAGAGCTTGATGGCCACCTTCCCTCACCACTTGGACAACTTCCAACGACGTGCCCGGAGCAAACTGGGAGGTGAACGGAATGGGCGAAAAGTCATCAGATGTGGAATAATACTCATCACGACGTCCATTCACCGCATGCGATGAAAAAGCTCCGGAAGGATATTCCACTGAAAACAAGCAGTTAAGTGTTTGTTAATTTCAGATATAAAAGGAAATTGAATTCATCTTACAAATTGGTAAGATAGAGTCATTGCCTTATAAAGGGCGAGACGATTTGGCCACATTGCGCATTTATAAGATAGGGTATATCGACAATATATCCCTGCCTTATAAAGCACAATGCAGCGTCAAAACGCCCCCTTTATTATGAGATGTGGTTTTGACCAAGCAAAACCCATCTTTAAAGCGTCGATCCTCACCAAGGAGAATCAAGGCTTTTCCCGATCGCCTCACCAAGGAGAGCAAAATAGGGTAAAAGGACTAAATTGCAAAATTCTCAGAAGAAGAGGGTTAATTTGCAAAATTTCCATAAAGCGTCGATCCTCACCAAGGAGAACCAAGGCCTTTCCCGGTTGCCTCACCAAGGAGAACAACGGGGGGTAAAATGGACTAATTTGCAAATATCCAGAAAAAAGAGGACTAATTTGTAAATTTTCGAAAAAGGTCAAAAAATTGCTCACCAGCATATGAGGGAGGCGCGCCATCAACCGATGCAGCAGGAAAACGACCTCTCGATACTCGCGACATAATGGCCTACAGAAAAAGAATTCAAGAGGTCAGATCTAGAAATAAAAATCACTTTTTTATCCCCTAAAAAGGCGAGCTTGAGGCATCAAATCACTCCCTCAACCCTTATATGCGATCCCGCTATTCCATACACTAGATCAAACATGAAATAGATCAAGATTATGGAGATATACCTGAGGGGAAGCTCGAGGATCCGACAAAAATTAGATCTTGGAAGTGCTCGAACCACGCGCTCGAGGGGCTCGAAGGAAAGTCTAAATATGGAAGTTTCGAGGGATTTCTCAGTCAAGGATCAAAAGGAAGGATGAATCTAAGACGAAGATCGAGTTTTGAGGGAGAACGGAGGCTCGAGGGAAGAGAAATTCAAAAAGGAGGCAAAAAGGGGGGGGCCGGCCCTAGGGTAAAGAAAAAAGAAAAGAAAAAGACCCCCTTTATATAAGGTGGACCGGGTTGAACCAAACCGAACCGAACCGGACCGGACCCAGTTCGAACCAAAATCCAAATTGAAGCCGAACCGAGCATCGAAACGACTTCAAATCGAGCGACGGTTCAGTCCATCATTCACTCACCCCTCTCCCATTTGTTCGGAGGAGTTGGAGGATTTTTTGAGCCGATTTACTGCCTTTTTTGGCTCATTTTAAGCCGGTTCAGCTCATTTAGGCACAAAAACACTCCGAAAAGTATACGAGTATAAACTGCTTCTTAATACTCCAATAAGGTATATGAGTATAAACTATTCCCTATTTTTGGTTTGAGAAGTTCCTGGAGAATATTGTTTATAAATATTCTTAAGGATAACTCAACCACACTACGCCGGACAACGCGTTGTGCATAAAGACTCGACGCCACAATCAATGGTCAGCTCAAAGGAATCGACTTCAAGTTCAGAAAATTCCGACAAACGGTCAGACAATAAATGCAGCACCGGAACTCTTACAGACTTTCGACAAAGCACCGAAAAGCCTGGAGAATTGAAGGAGTCAAGAACAGAAGCCATTCCGAGGTCCCGTTATACCGACTGAAGGTAGGGACAATCATATCCAAAGTATCCCAGACTCTTCTATAAAAGAACGAGACTGAAATACTTTGGAGGGGGTATCTGTAGGCATATAAAATTGCTTATAGGTCCCCTAGCATAGCTCGGCACAAACCGACGAACCAACGAGGCGACGAGATCGACGAATCGCACAGAAGCGACGGAATGCATCCACCCGCGTGCAGAATCAAGCTAATGAGTTGAGGAATCAACGAGCCATCCAACCAAGGGGAAACTCGGACGAATCACGATCGAATCAAGATCAATTTCGGACTCGAACTCAGAAGCGGATTTACTGCCAAATCAGGAATCCAACTTACTGCCAAATCAGATCAACCAATCAGAGTCTCAATCAACCGAATCACGGACAGAACCGGAAACAACGGAAAACGACTCGAAAAAGTCGGAAAACACCGCCCGCGGGGGCTCGGCCAAAGCCGAGCCACCTCAAGGCGGCTCGGCCTTAGCCGAGCCACCTTGAGGTGGCTCGGTGGCCGAGCCACCTCAAGGTGGCTCGGCCAAGGCCGAGCC
>NW_017973493.1:11177-21076 GCF_001876935.1 Asparagus officinalis
GCCGAGCCACCTCGGGGTGGCTCGGTGGCCGAGCCACCTTGGGGTGGCTCGGCCATGAGCCGAGCCACCCCAAGGTGGCTAGGCACAGTGTCGGCCACCCCGAGGTGGCCGACAGTGGCCCGAGGTGGCCGACAGTGGCCAGAGGTGGCCGACAATTCCCTTTTTGCAGCCACTGTCCTGAGAGCCTATAAATAGGCCTAGAGATGTTCATTTTCAGGGGTCGAACTTTCAAGAGCCGAAACTCTGCCGGATTGAAGAGTGAACTCGGAGCTTGAAGACCAGAAGACTTGCACCATTCAGATCTGATCCTCGGCGACCATCCACGTCAGAAAAGGCAGGATCTCGAGAGGAAGAAAGAACAGATCTGAGATCTACACGAGACTACACTCCAGATCTAAGCTTGGTCTTAGATCTCGAGATCTGAGCGATTATTCCCTTGGTGGATTAATCCCTCCCGGCTATTATTCCCTTCGTGGAATAATACCCGCATACTCGTGTAGATCCGACCGGATCTAGATCGCGCGGTGGTCCACGGATTAACCCCGGCGCAGGCAAAGAACCCACCAAAGCGAGCGACCGCAAAACAGGAGCTCGTGATTTGTTCACAGAGGAGAGTTGTAATTTTTCTTTATTTTCTTTGATTTAGTTGTAACCGGATCTATAAAAGACCGGATCTTTGTAACCCAAGATGACAATCATATCAATGAAAAAGAAAACAGTTTTCCACGCGAACAATCTGGCGACCACAGTGGGAGCCGACGATCTCGCCAACGAGATCGATGCGTCGCAGCCGCGGATTGCAATCCCGGTCGTGGAGGAGGTCGAGTACGAGTTCGACCAAGCCAAGTTCGAGGAGTACGTGTCCTCGTCCGGCTCTATCTCCCCCCGCAAGTCCAAGAAGTTCTCCTCCGGGAGAAAAGCTCGTTGGTTTGAAGCTGCTCGGGAAGCCCACGAAGCTCTCAACCCAACTGACGCCGAAGTTGCGTCAAATGAAGTTCCACCGACCTCCAATCAGGTCAACCCAACTCCCGCCAACGCCTCTACTGTTCAGGGCGTTGTGACTCTCTCAAAGAGAGCCCGCCAGAGGCGTCGTCAACGCCTTGCGCGGCAATTCGCTAAGGCGATGGAGTCTACGGACGGATTCCGCTACCACGCGGAGTTGAAGAACAGAAGAGGCAAACAGCCTCAACCACCAATGAATGGCGACTCTTCCAAGCCGCCAAAGAAAGAATGGGTCCGCGTCAAACGGAACCGTTCGACACTCGAGGAGCGCATTCGCAAGCGCCGCGCGATGTCAGCGCAGGCACGGGCTCAAGCTCAGGAAGCCCGTAGAAAGCTGCAAAAGGAGGTGGAGAAGAAGCCACCACCAACACGACAAGTCTGGAAGCCTAAGTCTGAAGTGGCGACTCAGGCCAAAAAGCAACCAGTGCAGCCTTCTAAGGAAGGTCAAACTCCGGCGAGTCAACCAAAGTCGCCGTCAATCCCAATAACTTCTCCGGGAGATCATGCAGAGTCATCCCGCAAGAAGAAACCAATTTTGGAGCGCCTCGGTCCAATTCCTGACGTGAGAGGCAAAGCTCCAATTCACGAGCGTTTGGGCCCGATGAAGAAGCCCAGAACGACTCAACATACTGGGGGTCGCCATCACCTCCAGCATGACAAAGACCTCAAGGCAGCTGCGCGCACCAATTTGCGCATTGAAGTCCAAGATCACGCCGAAAATTCACGCCCAAAAAGGCATGTTTTGAGGCGGGTAACCTTTGAAAGCCCAAAGAAGGCAAGTCAACCTCAGATGGAAACATTATCATCTGATAATGATTGTGTTGTACCTGAGAAGGCGTGCCCGCACACGATAGGTTACTCTGACTGTCAAAATGACGAGTTGTACTATCGTGCTGGGGGTACGAATAGAACCAGGAAGAGGAGTCCCCGAGAACGGGAAATTCAATGTCCCTGTTCCAAACTCATTCGGGCGGTATTGTCGGAATGCAATTGCATTAAGGCGGTCCCCGAAAGAGTTTCAGTTTTTGAAAGACTTAATGCGGAAACGCCAAAACCAAGGCCTAGGCGCTTCCAACGAAGAAGAAGGGTGATTGAAGACGGAGAATTTCCGAGGGTCACCACCAACATGACGAGCAAAGGGACATCGGCACGAGAAGATTTCGAGTCGATTCTGAAAGCTTCCCGACCTAGAACCCGTCTGCAGTCCGGAACCATAGAGCGAGCAACTTATGGTAGGATTCGGACAAGACGCCCTTCAGAAGATGAAGAATCTGATGCCGGCTCCGCGGTGGCATCAGATAATACAGTATCCAGCGAGGGACAACCCCGCGAGGCCCTGATGATAAGTGCGGAGCAGATGGCCAAGATGCTTGAAGACGCTTTGGCTAAGCAGAAAGAAAGTTTCAAATTTGAGATGGAGATGGCCATGCAGCAGATGAGAGAAATGCATGACCAACAGATCCAAGCATTGGCGAACCAACAAGGCGAGCAGAATCATCGTAACCCGATTAATGTGGAAGATGAGGATACAAATGCTCGTAACACCAATGATCCTCCCGTCAACGCAGGGGGTGGTAATGAGAATGCTGGCGAAGAAACCGGCGAAAACCTGAAGATCAAGAACCTCGAGAGCAAAATCAACACACTAATTTCCGCTCAAGAGACGAAGAAAACAGGCATTCCTTGCCCATACCCAAGAGAATGGGAATCGATCCCATATCCGGCGAAGTTTAATCTAATTAACTTCACGCCGTTTAATGGGATGGGTTCACCTACCCAGCATTTGATTTACTTCAAATCGCATTTGGGGGTGATCTCTGGTAATGAGCCTCTGATGGTGCGGTCATTCGTCGGCACTCTTCGCGGAGCCGCCTTCGATTGGTATCGCCGCCTCAAGCCAGGCAGCGTAAACAGCTGGGATGACATGGAGACCAAGTTCCTGGCCAACTTCTTCGACGACGACACCGAGATATCTATCGGATCGTTGCTCGATGAGAAGCAGAAGGACGGAGAGTTAGTCGATACCTTCGTCAAAAGATTCCGGAACAAGGCGATGAATTGCCGGGACCCGATCACCGAGGAATTCATCCTCCAGACCTGCCACAACAACCTCGCGTTGGACGTGCTAGAAGCAATGGGGACAGCACCATCCAATACATGGAAGGACTTGAAAGTCCGGGGAGAGCAAGCTGAGCGATTCCTCAAGAGGAAGAAGGCGGAAAGAGGCCAACCGGCGACGAGTGTTCCAAAGCAAAACTTCGTCCCACGGGGGAAAGGTAAGGCACAAGCTAATGCAGTTGATGCTAATCAAACCTTTCAATTGCAACCACAGCAACAGCAGCCACAGCAACAAGCACCCCAACAATCTCGAGGACAATGGCAACAACGGCCTCAGAAGCAGAAATCTGCGGAGCCGAGGTTTCCTAAAGTGTACTCCTTCAAGGATGATGAAGTTCCCGGCATCTTCAAATACCTGTTGGAGAACAACAAGATCCAGTTGCCGGCGATCGTGGATCAAGAAGGGGCCAGCAAAGTGACGGATCCAAAGTACTGCGCGTACCACAGAGCGGTCCACCACCCTACGAGATCATGCTACCACCTCAAGGACAAGATCCAGGCGTTAATCGACGTAGGAGTCATAACCCCGAAACCAGCCAAGAATGTGGGGGCCAACGCAGTGTCAATCAGTTTTGGGTCGGTGCCTACAACTTGGTTCGAGCCAAAACGCGTCACCAAAGTCGGGATGAAGACGGTGAATGACGATCCGCACGGACAGCGCCAAAAGGGACTTGTGCCGCACACAACCCCAAATGGCGAAATCCTTTGGGTTCATCCAGATCTGATTGGAGATGAACAATGGGCCGGTTCGTCATCCGGGAGGAAGTCTAAAGGAAAAGGGAAGTCTTGTTATGGAGTCTCTGCTATCCCAGGGGAAGATGACGAAAGAATCTCCACTTTCCTGCTCTCTGAAGAAGAACAAGAAGCTTTTGCGACACGGAGCGGAAATGAATACCACTACAATTATCCGCCACCTAGTGAGCAGGGGGTGAACAAGCGGGGACCAGCCAAAACTCTCACGGAGATGGGAGTGATTGCAAGTCCCACACCGGGTAAAGAAGCTCTACGACAACCGGTGAATAAACCAAAAGAGAAGAATCCCCAAGAGGTACAGAATCCGAAGCAGTCTCGTTTCAGTCGTCCAATTGGAAGAGACAAACCGGAAAGCTCGAAGACTCCGCATAGCTTCGACATTATGGCGCAATTAGCCAACATTCCTGCACGGATAACGCTGTATGAGTTGCTGCGATTATCCAAAGAAACCAGGGAGGCCCTACAAGAAGCTTTGGCCAATGCAGAGGTATTTCTGACTCAAGTCAAGCCGATACCTGAACAGCCAGAACCGCTGAGTCAACAGTGCAACATAGCGACTAAGAACCTTCCCTGCATTACTTTCACCAAAGAAGATATGCAGACGAAGAATTCGAACCACGATCGGCCGTTATATTTCGTCGGATACATTGGCTCCAGCCAAGTCAACCGAATCCAAGTGGATCCGGGTTCTGCTGTGAGTATTATGCCGCTTCGATTGATGCATTTCCTCGGCATCCCAGTAAGCAAGTTGGCGTCCACAGGCACTGTTATTTATGGATTCAACACTAGTGGGTCAAGACCCTTGGGTAAGATCCGGGTGAAGTGCCAGATGGGAGATCTGAAGACAGAAGTCACGTGTTATGTGATCGATGCGGAGACTTCGTACAACTTACTATTGGGTCGGCCTTGGATCCATAGTAACGTGATAATTCCCTCTACTCTCCATCAGTGTTTGAAGTATGTCGACACTGACAATGAGGTTAGGACGGTGGTCGCGGATAAGCAACCATTCAAGGGGTATGAGAATTATTTCACCGATTCTCTCCTTTATGGTAACGAATCCGATACTGAACCATCGGCCCAGGGCACAGACAGCGGAGAAGAAGCTGATTCTGAAGCCGGATTCGATTACAATGGCGGTTTTGTTTTAAATGACATTGTACCCTTTGTAATCAATCTTGACGATGAACAATCGTCAGATGGAGGTTGTAACTGGCAACTTGCCGATATTGCAATAAAAGATGATTTAGAGTACTCCTTGTCTCTTGATGATGTGATAAAAGAGCTGTACGACAATCCTGAGTTGTATATGCCGATCCGATCATCCTATGTAACGAAGGAACACCTCCAGCATTCTTTCGGAACAACCATGGTCATCCCGAACAAAGTAAGAGGTGCTAAAGAAGTGATTTACGGTAAAGGAAAAAGCTCTCCGTTACCAGATCATTTCCTAAGTGAAGACGAAGATGATGACAAACCTGGTCGACATCTATCCAAGTATAGTCCAGAAGCGCGCAAGCTCATGGAAAAGCAGGGCTACGATTTCACACTCGGAGAAGGTTTATACTTCGATCGAGGTCCTCGTAATCCAGCCAAAGCAGTATATGTACCAAAAGGTAAACCTGAGGATTATTATAAATATGGGCGAGGCTTAGGTTATGTTTCATCAGATGACGAATGTGGTTGGCAAATTATCGATCAAATTGCTAACAAAGCCAAGAAGGGATACTCTCCCGATGCTTCAGAGTGGGACTCCGATACAAGTCTGGGAGAAGTTTTCAAAACCCTAATGGCGAACATGACTACAGCTGATCCATCCACCATGGAAGACGACGATCAAATGCCAACATGGGAAGACCCGTGGGTTCACCATCTGAATATGCAGTATGGCGATAGGTTCGAGCAAAGAGAACCACCCACTGAAGATAAAATAGTCCAGATTAACATGGGTGATGAAGCTAACCCAAAGCCTATATTCATCAGCGACAGTCTTCCCCCAGATGAGAAGGAGGAATTGATTGCTCTCATCAGGGAATATATCGACGTCTTCGCATGGAATTATGAAGACATGCCAGGGCTCGACCCCAATGTCGCAATGCACCGCCTCGATATCAAGCCGGATGCCAAACCTGTCAAGCAACAGCAAAGACGGTTTCGTCCGCAGATTATGGAAGCCATTGAGGCAGAGGTTAAGAAGTTGATCGAATCAGGATTTATCCGAGAGGAACAACATCCAGACTGGTTAGCCAACATCGTTCCCGTCATGAAGAAGAATGGCAAAATCAGGATTTGCATCGACTTCAGGAACCTGAATGAAGCATGTCCGAAAGACGATTTCCCTCTCCCGATCACGGATGTCATTATCGACAATACATGTGGATTTGAGAGGATGTCCTTCATGGATGGATTTTCGGGATATAACCAGATCAAGATGCATCCAGAGGATGAGAAGCATACGGCGTTTAGAACACCCCTCGGCGTCTTCTGCTATACGGTGATGCCTTTCGGTCTGAAGAATGCCGGTGCCACATACCAGCGAGCGATGACTAAGATTTTCCAAGAACATCTCAGGAAAACAGTCGAATGTTACGTTGATGATTTGGTTGTGAAAAGCCGCAACAAGGAAGATCACATCAAGGATTTGAAGACGATGTTCGATCTCATGAGGAGTCATCAATTGAAGATGAACCCCACTAAATCATTCCTTGGAATGTCCAGCGGAAAATTTCTTGGGTTCGTCGTCACCACTAAGGGTATACATATCGATCCTGATAAGGTGAAGGCGATACATGAATTGCAGCCCCCGAGGAATCTGAGAGAACTCAGAGGATTGCAAGGGCGTTTAGCTTATATCCGGCGTTTCATCTCAAATCTTTCTGGGAAGTGCCAACCGTTCTCTAAGCTGAACAAGAAAGGGGTATCATTTATCTGGGATGATGCCTGCCAAAAAGCGTTCGAAGATATCAAAACATATCTGGCGAACCCTCCTGTTCTCGTTGCACCGAAATCTGGTAAACCGTTCTTGATTTATCTCAAGGCGATGAACCACTCGATAAGTGCCTTACTAGCGCAAGACGATGATAACGGTCACGAACAGGCAGTTTATTACCTAAGTCGGACCTTGGTAGGCGCAGAGTCTCGATATCCGATGATTGAGAAAGAATGTCTCGCGTTGGTGTTTGCAGTGCAAAAGATGCGGCATTACTTAGTGGGACAAACGATCTACGTTATCTCCAATGTTAATCCAGTACGGGTGTTTATGACGCAACCAGCCTCTATGAATTGGCGGTTAGCGAAATGGGCTCTTCTCTTGTCCCAATATGATTTGCACTTCAAGCAGCGGAAGTCGATCAAAGGACAAGCGATTTGTGATCTTCTGGTGGCAAACCCGACCACAGATACGGCAGAAGTATATGATGACTTGCCGGATGAAACCCACGAGGTTAACACTACATCGCACCAGCAAGTATGGCAATTATATTTTGATGGTGCTTCAAGAGCAGTTAATAGGGTAATAACCCCGGGATGTCCCACCGTCTCCTCTGGAGTTGGAGTCGTCTTAATCTCCCCGGGAAAGCATGTAATGCCCCGAGCTTATTCATTGACTGATCCGTGTTCCAATAACGTGGCCGAGTACAATGCACTTCTCATTGGACTCAGTTTCGCCAAGGAGCTGGGGGTCGAATATCTCGAAGCTTTTGGGGATTCTCAATTGATAGTCAACCAAGTCCGTGGAGAGTATGAAGTCAGGAACCAAGACCTGATCCCGTACCACCAGGAGGCCATCAAAATGGCAGAATCTTTTGAAGAATTCTTCATTGAATATATCCCTCGTCTCCAGAACGCTTATGCAGACGCACTGGCGGCACTAGCAGTATCACTGGCACAGCCTCCCGAAGCTGAGCTGTTAGTCACAGTACGGACGCATCAACTCTGCGTACCCATATACAGTAGGGATATTGAAGAGGAAGATGACAAGAACGTAAGTGCCAAGGAGGTGAATTCAACTCAAATTGGGTCTGAGTCCCGAGATTGGCGTTTTCCCATCATTGACTACGTCCAGTATGGTATTCTGCCAGAAGACGTAAAAGAAAGAGAATCAATTTGCCGAAGAGCGCCAAGATTCTTCTATAATGCCGAGACCCATATGTTATACCGTAGAGGGTACGATGGTTTATTACTCCGATGCCTTTCGAACAAAGAAGCAGAAGAAGTTCTTAAGGAAGCACACGAAGGAGAATGTGGTGCGCATCAGCCTGGTCCCAAACTGTATGATCGCATCAGAAGAATGGGGTATTTCTGGCCAACGATGGTTCGTGACGCAATCGAATACGCACGAGAATGCCACGCTTGCCAGATACATGCGAATTATATACATCAACCGCCAGAGCAGTTGCACACGTCAACCACGTCATGGCCATTCGAGACATGGGGTATGGACATTGTCGGTCCTATTTTCCCCCCTTCAGTCAAAGGTGATCGATTCATCCTCGCAGTCACAGATTACTTCTCGAAGTGGGCTGAAGCAATTCCTCTTAAAGAAGTGAAGACGGACAACGTCATCAATTTCATCAAGCATCATGTCATATACCGACACGGCGTGCCAAGACGGATCATTCATGACAACGGTCCACAGTTCATAAGCAACGCCTTCATCAGGTTTTGTGACAAGTTCAAGATCGAAGATGTCTCATCGACAGCTTATTATCCCGCCGCAAACGGACTAGCTGAGGCTTTCAACAAGACAATCATTAAGATCCTGTCAAAGCTCGTGAAGACCAATAAACGAGACTGGGACGATAAACTCGGTGAAGCACTCTGGGCTTATCGCACCACTATACGCACGCCCACAGGTGCCACCCCGTATTCGCTGGTGTACGGATGTGAAGCTGTGCTACCGCTGGAAATTCAGATTCCATCCCTTCGGATCGCCCTCGCAACAGAGATGACGACAGAAGAACAGCATCAGAAGCGCCTCGAAGAGCTTGAGAGGCTGGATGAAAAGCGCTTGGAAGCTCAACAACAAATTGAGTTTTATCAGGCCAGGATGTCTAGGGCTTTTAACAAAAGAGTCCGATAGAGAAGCTTCAAGGAAGGAGATCTGGTCCTCGCTGCTCGTCGACCAATAATCCTCACTTCCAAGAAGAAAGGTAAATTCGAACCCAAATGGGAAGGACCGTTTGTAATAGACACAGTCTATTCAAACGGTGCATATCGTCTGATTACTCAAGAGGGCGCCAAGCAATTAATGCCAATAAATGGGAAGTTCCTAAAAAAATACTATCCCTAGTATGTTCAGGATAACCCATTTACCGGGAAGTTCCTTGAAGAATATTACACTTAATATTCTAAAGGATAACCCAAAATTATTTTCTCCACCAAAATCCCTCACTGATGTCCACCAAAAATGTTTTTCTGGCCCTCTTGATTCTCTCCATGAGCAAGAGGTCCACTTTCAGTTCGGAGTCCCTTTTCGATAAACGAAAGAACTCCTTCCCTTTTTCTCTTTGGTTAAACCTTGTTCATGGTTATAACCGGAGTTGAAAATTCCACTTCGATAAACGAAGAACCCATTTTCAGTTTAGATAACTCATCCTATAAAAGGCAAGTTTATCTAAATTTTCCAGATTCTCGGAGTGGACACCCCACTTCTAGTTTCTTCTTCGCTGGAAATAGAATATAAAATTCTTCCTTTCCAGAATCAAGGGATAGAATATAAAATTCTTCCTTCCTTGTTTTCGGGTTCGCCTTCACCCTAAAAGAAGACCGGGAAACAGAATATAAAATTCTTCCTTTCCCGCACTGATCTTTTCCAAAATTTGTCAAACTTAGGATTCATCCTAGGAAGTTTATCCCGAATCCTAAGTAGGGATAAGTCTGCGCCTAACACGCGCTGCCGGTTTAGTCTTTTTCCGTACAAAAAGACACCAGAATTCAATTCTGGGGTATTTTATCATTGAAACCTAAGTAAGGATAAGTCTGCGCTTAACCTGCGCTGCCGGTTAGTTCTTAACCGTTAAAAAGAA
>NW_017973494.1:0-18834 GCF_001876935.1 Asparagus officinalis
AACAAAAGTTCAACCACCGGCGAATCAACCCAAGTCGCCGGTAATTCCAATAGCTTCTCCGGGAGATCACGCAGAATCATCCCGAAAGAAGAAGCCAGTTTTGGAGCACCTCGGTCCACTTCCCGATGAGCGATGCAAGGCTCTAGTTCAAGAGCGTTTGGGCCTGATGAAGAAACCCCGGACGACTCAACATGCTGGGGGTCGCCGCCACCTCCAGCATGACAAGGAGTTCAAGGCAGCTGCGCGCACCACTTTGCGCATCGAAGTCCGGGAGCCCGCTGAGAACTTACGCCCAAAAAGGCAGGTTTCGAGGTGCGTGACTCTTGAAGGCCCTAAAAAGGTAGTTCGCCCTCAGAAGGAAACATTATCATCTGATGACGATAGTGTTATACCTGAGAAGTCGTGCCAACACACGATAGATTACTCCGATCTTCAAGCAGACGAGTTGTACTATCGTGCTGGGGGTACGAGTAAAACCAGGAAAAGGAGTCCCCGAGAACAGGGAACTCAATGCCCCTGTTCCAAACTCATTTGGGTAGTATTGTCTGAATGCAACTGCATCAAGGCGGTCCCCGAACGAGTTTCGGTTTTTGAAAGGCTCAGTACCGAAACGCCGAAACCAAGACCTAGGCGTTTCCGACGAAGTAGAACGGTGGTTGAAGACGGAGAATTTTCGAGAGTCACCACTAACATGACCAGCAGGGGTACATCGGCACGGGATAATCTCGAGTCAATTCTGAAAGCATCCCAGCGTATAACCCGTCTGCAGTCTGGAGCCATCAAACGGAAAACTTACTGTAGGGTTCGAACAAGGGTACCTTCAGAAGATGAAGAGTCGGATGCCGGTTTGGCGGTCGCATCTGACAACACAGTATCCAGCGAGGGGCAACCCCGCGAGGCACTCATGATAAGTGCAGAACAAGTGGCCAAGATGCTCGAAGAAGCTTTGGCTAAACAACAGGAGAGCTTCAAGTTCGAAATGCAGATGGCCATGCAGAACATGAGAGAAATGCATGACCAACAAATCCAAGCATTGACGAACCAGCAAGCCGAGCCAAGTCGTCGTAACCAGGTTAATCTGGAAGATGAGGACACAAATGCGAATGAGACACATAATGCCAATAATCCTCCCGTCAATGCAGGGGGTGGTAACGAGAATGCTAACGAAGACTCAGGAAGATTAAAAACCTCAAGAGCAAAATCAATACATTGATTTTCGCTCAAGAGATGAAGAAAACAGGCATTCCTTGTCCATACCCAAGAGAATGGGAATCGATCCCATATCCGGCGAAGTTCAATCTAATTAACTTCACGCCGTTTAATGGGATGGGTTCACCCACTCAGCATTTGATTTACTTCAAATCGCACCTGGGGGTTATCTCTGGTAATGAATCTCTGATGGTACGGTCCTTCGTTGGCACTCTTCGTGGAGCCGCCTTCGATTGGTATCACCGTCTCAAGCCAGGAAGCGTGAACAGCTGGGATGATATGGAGACTAAGTTCCTCGCCAACTTCTTCGATGATGACACAGAGATATCCATTGGGTCGTTGCTGGACGAGAAGCAGAAAGACGGGGAATTGGTTGACACCTTCGTCAAAAGGTTCCGGAACAAGGCGATGAACTGTCGGGACCCGATCACCGAGGAATTCATTCTCCATACTTGCCACAACAACCTCGCGTTGGACGTGTTGGAAGCCATGGGGACAGCACCGTCCAAGACATGGAAGGATCTGAAGGTCCGAGGAGAGCAAGCCGAGCGATTCCTCAGAAGGAAGAAGGCGGAAAGAGGCCAACCGGCGACGAATGCTCCACAGCAAAATTTCATCCCACGAGGGAAAGGTAAGGTACATGCTAATGCAGTTGATGCTAATCAAACTTTCCAATTGCAACCTCAGCAACAACCACAGCAACAAGCACCACAACAATCTCGAGGGCAATGGCAACAACGGCCTCAGAAGCAGAAATCTTCGGAGCCAAGATTTCCTAAAGTGTACTCCCTCAAAGATGACGAAGTTCCCGGCATCTTAACAAAATCCAGCTGCCAGCGATCGTGGATCAAGAAGGGGCTAGCAAAGTGACGGATCCGAAGTATTGCGCATACCATAGAGCGGTCCATCACCCTACCAAGTCGTGCTACCACCTCAAGGATAAGATCCAGGCGCTAATTGATGTAGGCGTCATAACCCCGAAGCCGTCCAAAAATGTTGGAGAAAATGCAGTGTCAATCAGCTTTGGATCGGTGCCCACAACATGGTTCAAACCAGAGCACATCACCAAAGTAGGGATGAAGACTGTGAACGATGACCCACATGGACAGCGCCAAAAAGGACTTGTGCCACACACAGCCCCAAACAGCGAAATCCTCTGGGTTCATCCTGATCTCATTGAAGACGAATAGTGGGCGACCTCCTCGAGAAGAAAAGGCAAAGGCAAGTCCTGCAATGCTACATTCGCAATCTTCGAAGAGGATGGCGATGAAGCTCCTACTTTCCCGCTCTCCGAAGAGGAACAAGAGGTCTTTGCCACTAGAAGCGGAAATGAGTATCACTACAATTATCCGCCGCCTAGTGAGCAGGGGGTGAATAAACGGGGACCAGCCAAAACTCTCACGAAGATGGGGGTGATTACGAGTCCTACACCGGGCGCAGAGGCTCGACAACAGCCAGTGAATAAACCGAAAGAGAAGAATCCCCAGGAGGTTCAAAATCCGAAGCAGTCTCGTTTCAAACTCAAACCATGATCGACCCCTATATTTCATTGGGTACATTGGCTCCAGCAAAGTCAACCGAATCCAAGTGGATCCGGGTTCTGCTGTGAGTATTATGCCGCTTCGCTTGATGCATTTCCTCGGTATTCCAGTTAGCAAGTTGGCGTCCACAGGCACTGTTATCTACGGGTTTAATACCAGCGGGTCAAGACCTTTAGGTAAAATCCGGATAAAGTGTCAAATGGGAGATTTGAAGACAGAAGTCACATGTTATGTGATCGATGCCGAAACTTCATATAACTTACTATTGGGTCGGCCTTGGATCCATAGTAATGTGATAATTCCCTCTACTCTCCATCAGTGTTTGAAGTATGTCGACACTGACAATGAGGTTAGGACGGTGGTCGCGGATAAGCAACCATTCAAAGGGTATGAGAATTATTTCACTGATTCTCTCCTTTATGGTAACGAATCCGATACTGAATCATCGGCCCATGGCACGGACAGCGGAGAAGAAGCTGATACCGAAACCGGATTTGATTATAATGGAGGTTATGTTTTAAACGACATTGTACCCTTGGTAATCAACCTTGACGATGAACAATCGTCAGAGGGCAGTTATAACTGGCAACTTGCCAATAATGAAATAAATAACGATTTGGAGTACTCACTGTCTCTTGATGATGTGATACAAGAATTGTACGATAATCCTGATTTGTATATGCCGCTTCGATCGTCCTATGTAACAAAGGAACGCCTCCAGCATTCTTTCGGAACAACCATGGTCGTCCCGAACAAAATAAGAGGCGCTAAAGAAGTGATTTACGGTAAAGGAAAAAGTTCTCCATTACCAAATCATTTCTTAAGTAAAGATGTGGATGATGACAAACCTGGTCGGCATTTATCTAAGTATAGTCCGGAAGCGCGCAAGCTCATGGAAAAGCAGGGGTATGATTTCACACTCGGAGAAGGTCTATACTTCGATCGAGGTCCTCGTACTCCAGCCAAAGCGGCATATGTACCAAAAGAGAAACCAGACGACTATTATAAATACGGACGAGGGTTAGGGTATGAATCTTCTTCAGAAGACGAATGCTGCTGGTTAATCAATGGCCAGTCATCTAAGCGATACAAAGATAGAAATTCATCAGATGCCTCGGAATGGGATTCCGATACAAGTCTGGGGGAAGCTTTCAAATCCCTAATGGCGAACATGGCTACAGCTGATCCGTCCACGATGGAAGACGACGATCAAATGCCAACATGGGGAGACCCGTGGGTTCATCACCTGAACATGCAGTATGGTGATAGGTTCGAACAGAGAGAACCCCCTACTGAAGATAAAATAGTCCAAGTTAACATGGGTGACGAGGCTAACCCAAAGCCCATATTCATCGGCGATAGTCTTCCCCCAAATGAGAAGGAGGAATTAGTTGCTCTTATCAGAGAATACATTGACGTCTTCACTTGGAACTATGAAGATATGCCAGGACTCGACCCCAATGTAGCAATGCACTGCCTCGATATCAAGCCGGATGCCAAACCTGTCAAACAACAGCAGAGACGGTTTCGTCCGCAGATAATGGAAGCTATCGAGGCAGAGGTTAAGAAATTGATCGAATCAGGATTTATCCGAGAGGAGCAACATCCAGATTGGTTAGCCAATATCGTTCCGGTCATGAAGAAGAACGGTAAAATCAGGGTCTGTATCGACTTCAGGGACCTGAACACGGCATGTCCAAAAGGCGACTTCCCTCTCCCAATCACAGATATCATTATCGACAATACATGTGGATTTGAGAGAATGTCTTTCATGGACGGTTTTTTAGGATATAACCAAATCAAAATGCACCCAGATGACGAGAAGCATACAGCATTCAGAACGCCTCTCGGTATCTTTTGCTACACCGTAATGCCTTTCGGTCTAAAGAATGCAGGCGCCACATACCAGCGAGCGATGACTAAGATTTTTCAAGAACATCTCAGGAAGACGGTCGAATGCTACGTTGACGATTTGGTTGTGAAAAGCCGTAATAAAGAAGATCACATCAAGGACTTGAAGACGATGTTCGATCTCATGCGGAGTCACCAATTGAAGATGAACCCCACTAAATCCTTCCTTGGAATGTCCAGCGGAAAATTCCTTGGGTTCGTCGTCACCACTAAAGGTATACATATCGATCCTGATAAGGTGAAGGCGATACATGAACTGCAACCTCCTAGAAATCTAAGAGAGCTCAGAGGATTGCA
The DNA here is from genome assembly GCF_001876935.1 of Asparagus officinalis. Taxonomy (NCBI): domain Eukaryota; kingdom Viridiplantae; phylum Streptophyta; class Magnoliopsida; order Asparagales; family Asparagaceae; genus Asparagus; species Asparagus officinalis. The sequence goes on from NW_017973494.1 coordinate 4,959, forward strand.
AGGCCGTTTAGATTACATCCGGTGGTTCATCTCAAATCTTTCTGGGAAGTGCCAACCATTCTCTAAGCTAAACAAGAAAGGGGTGTCATTTATATGGGACGACGCCTGCCAAAAAGCATTCGAAGATATCAAAACATATCTAACGAATCCTCCTGTTCTCGTTGCACCGAAATCAGGTAGACCGTTCTTGATTTATCTCAAAGCGATGAACCACTCGATAAGTGCTTTACTAGCACAAGACGATGATAATGGTCACGAACAGGCAGTCTATTATCTAAGTCGGACCTTGATAGGCGCCGAGTCTCGATATCCGATGATTGAGAAAGAATGCCTCGCATTGGTATTCGCAATGCAAAAGATGCGACATTACTTGGTTGGACAGACGATTTACGTCATTTCTAATGTTAATCCAGTACGGGTGTTTATGACGCAACCGGCCTCTATGAATTGGCGGTTAGCGAAGTGGACCCTTCTCTTGTCTCAATACGATTTGCACTTCAAGCAACATAAGTCGATCAAAGGACAAGCGATTTGCGATCTTTTGGCGGCAAACCCGACCACGGATACAGCAGAAGTATATGATGATTTGCCGGATGAAACCCACGAGGTTAACACTACGTCGCACCAACAAGTATGGCAACTATATTTCGATGGTGCTTCGAGGGCGGTTAATAGGGCAATAACCCTCGGATGTCCCAAAGTCTCCTCCGGGGTTAGGGTTGTCTTAATTTCCCCGGGGAAGCACGTGATGCCTCAGGCTTATTCATTGACTAGTCCGTGCTCCAATAACGTAGCCGAGTACAACGTGCTTCTCATTGGACTCAGTTTCGCCAAGGATCTGGGGGTCGAATATCTCGAAGCTTTTGGGGATTCTCAATTGATAGTCAACCAAGTCCGTGGAGAGTATGAAGTCAGGAACCAAGACCTGATCCCATACCACCAGGAGGCCATCAAAATGGCAGAATCTTTTGAAGAATTCTTTATTGAATACATCACTCGTCTCCAGAACGCTTATGCAGATGCACTGGCAGCACTAGCGGTATCACTTGCGCAGCCTCCCGAAACTGAGCTGTTAGTCACAGTGAGGACGCATCAACTCTGCATACCCATATACAGTATGGAGATTGAACAGGAAGATGATAGAAATATGAGCGCCAAAGAGGTGAATTCAACTCAAATTGGGTCTGAGTCCCGAGATTGGCGTTTTTCCATCATTGACTACGTCCAATATGGTATTTTGCCAGAGGATGTAAAAGAAAGAGAATCAATTCGCCGAAGAGCACCAAGATTCTTCTATAATACCGAGACCCATACATTATACCATAGAGGGTACGATGGTTTATTACTCTGATGCCTTTCGAACAAAAAAGCAAAAGAAGTTCTTAAGGAAGCGCACGAAGGAGAATGTGGTGCGCATCAGCCCGGTCCTAAACTGTATGATCGCATCAGGAGAATGGGATATTTTTGGCCGACGATGGTTCGTGACGCAATCGAATACACTCGAGAGTGTCATGCTTGTCAAATACATGCAAATTATATGCACCAACCACCAGAGCATTTACACACGTCAACCACGTCTTGGCCATTCGAGACATGGGGTATGAACATTGTCGGTCCTATTTTTCCCCCTTCAGTCAAAGGTGATCGATTCATCCTCGCAATCACAAGTGGGCTGAAGCGATTCCGCTTAGAGAAGTGAAGACGAACAACGTCATCAATTTCATCAAGCATCATGTCATATACCGACACGGCGTGCCAAGACGGATCATTCATGACAACGGTCCGCAGTTCATAAGCAACGCCTTCGTCAGGTTCTGCGACAAGTTTAAAATTGAAGATGTTTCGTCGACAGCTTATTATCCCGCTGCGAATGGATTAGCTGAGGCGTTTAACAAGACGATCATTAAGATCCTGTCAAAGCTCGTGAAGACCAATAAACGAGACTGGGACGATAAACTCGGTGAAGCACTCTGGGCTTATCGCACCACCATACGCACACCTACGGGAGCTACCCCATATTCGTTGGTATACGGATGTGAAGCTGTGCTACCGTTGGAAATTCAAATCCCATCTCTTCGGATCGCCCTCGCAACTGAGATGACGACAGAAGAACAGCATCAAAAACGTCTCGAAGAACTCGAGAGGTTGGATGAAAAGTGCTTGGAAGCCCAACAACAAATTGAGTTTTATCAAGCTAGAATATCTAGGGCTTTTAACAAAAGAGTCCGACAGAGAAGCTTCAAGAAAGGAGATCTGGTCCTCGCTGCTCGCCGACCGATAATCCTCAACTCCAAGAAGAAAAGTAAATTTGAACCCAAATGGGAAGGACCGTTTGTTGGGAAGGACCGTTTGTAATAGACACAGTCTATTCAAACGGCGCATATCGCCTGATTACTCAAGAGGGCGCCAGGCAATTAATGCCAATAAATGGGAAGTTCCTGAAAAAGTACTATCCCTAGTACATTCAGGATAACTCATTTACCGGGAAGTTCCTTGAAGAATATTACACTTAATATTCTAGAGGATAACCCAAAATCTTTTTGTTACCACCAAAATCCCTCACTGATCAATTTCAATTGACAGTGAGCCCACCAAAAATGTCTTTCTGGCCCTCTTGACTCTTTTCATGAACAAGAGGTCCACCTTCAGTTTGGAGTCCCTTTTTCGATAAACGAAAGAACTCCCTTTCTTTTCTCTTTGGTTAAGCCTTCTCGTGGTTATAACCGAAGTTGAAGTTTCACTTCGATAAACGAAGAACTCATCTTTCGATCAGATAACCAGTCCTATAAAAGGTAAGTTTATCTAGATCTTCCAGATTCTTGGAGTGGAGATCCCACTCCTAGTTTCTTTTGCACTGGAAATAGAATATAAAATTCTTCCTTTCCAGAATCAGGGAATAGAATATAAAATTCTTCCTTCCTTGTATTCGGTTTCGCCTTTACCCTAAAAGAAGACTGGGAAATAAAATATAAAATTCTTCCTTTCCCACACTAACCTTTTCCAAGAATTTATCAATCTAGGATTCATCCTAGGAAGTTTATCCCGAATCCTAAGCAGGGATAAGTCTGCGCCTAACACGCGCTGCCGGTTTAGTCTTTTTCCGTAGAAAAAGACACCAGAGTTCGATTCTGGGGTATTCTATCCTAAAACCTAAGTAAGGATAAGTATGCGCCTAACACGCGCTTCCGGTTAGTTCTTAACCGTTAAAAAGAACACCCATCCACATATTCAACATTGTGGCAGGTCGTTATTAATAACACCAAAATCCATGCCTTACACGCATGGGGAATTTCGTCCTGAATCCTAAGAAAGGATATGCCGACGCCTAACACGCGTCGCCGGTTTAGTCTTTCTCCGTAGAAAAAGACACCAGAGTTCAATTCTGGGGAAATTCTATCCCGAAGCCTAAGTAGGGATAAGTCAGCGTCTAATACGCGTTGCTGGGTAGCTTATTCCCATAACAATAGCGAAGTCTACGTATTCGAAGTCGTAGCAACGAGTCTAAGGGAGTTCATTCCGTTAGCACAACGTTACATGCGGAACGGATTTAGACAATCTGCATGCTAGCCCGACTCAAACGGTAGTCGGTAAAGGCTAATCAAATCCGTTGAAGGCTAGGGGTTAGCCAAAAATCCTAAAAGCATAACAATGGCGAAGTCTATGTATTCAATATCATAGCACAAAGTCTCAGAGAATTTACTCTCTTAGCACAATATTACATGCGGAACGGGTTTAAACAATCTGCATGCTAGCCCGACTCAAACGGTAGTCGGTAAAGGCTAATCAAATCCGTTGATGGCTGAGGGTTTGCCAAAAATCCTAAAAGTATTATGGTCAATCATTTCAAACGGAATGAGGAATCGTAGTAAAGATAAAGATAAAAACCAGTTCCACTAAAAGGATCAAAAGTCAAAACATTCAGCAAATAGAATCATACATCAAGAACATGGCTAAAAATCTGCTGATTAAGCTTAGACAGCTTCTCATCATAAGCTTGCCTCAGCTCAGCTCTGATGGACTCTTCGGTGGTCGCTAAAGTCTTCGCAGCAACATCCTCCGTCTCGGTCAGTGTCTGTTTCAAAGATTTCAACTCCTCAGATAAAGCAGTGTGGGCTCGCTGATCCTGTACCTTCGTCATCTGAAGAATACCCAAAGTCTCCTCTTTTTCACGGAGTTCTCTTCAGAGCTGGTCTATCTGGGTCTCACAAGAAGTAATGGAAAAATCAAGCTCGTCGAGAGAAGATGATCTAGCAACAAGGTTGGCCTTAACTCGGTCCACTCGATGCCGCTGTACCTGAATCTCGAGCTCAGCAAAAAGCCGAGTATCGCGCCATGTCTGTAAGTGGGTATCCAACTCGGCAGCAATGAATGAAGAGGCACCTGCATCCCGGAGCTCGCGAAACGTCTGAAGCTCATGCTCTAGGCAGTCAAGATCATCAACTATAGCCTTCGCCAGATCCGGGTATCCTGCATCCCTTATTGAATTTATCGCTTAAACTGGTGAAGAGAAAGCCCGCCGTGGAAAAGTTTGCCAATCATAGCATTCACAAAAGAGAAGAAGGAACGGATTTCTATGCAGATGACAATCTTCTCTGGGTCGCTGTCTGATAATAACTCCTTCACAAGGACGTGAAGCCGAGAAGAAAGCCCTACACAAAAAGGAGAAATCCGTCAAAAGCCTTGATGAAGAAATAAATAACATTTCTCAGTAGCTCAATTTATACCTTCTTCCCCTTGAGTCACTGGGGGTAGTGGAGGTGTAACGGTTGTGGGTGTATCAACTGGTGTAGTTGGTCTCACAGTCGGCTTAACAGGATCAGTCTCGACAAAAGCTCCTGTCAAATACGAAATAGAATTCTCAGATGCATCACATTATAGTTGCATTAGTCAAAAATTGGCCAGTCCTATAATTAACTTGAGAAGAGCTACGTACCTTCAGAAAAACCATCCTCGGGATTCTTAGGGAGCGTAGACTCAGGAAATACGTCTCCAGGCGACTGGTCATCGATCTGAGGAGAGCCATACATAAAGTGGAGCATAGGAGTGTCCACAAGCAAGCCTTCCTCGTCAAAATCATCAGTCGAGAAATCTGACACAAGAGAATATAAGTACGAAGGAAGAATAAAGAGACTACAACCGATAGAAATGAGTTACCTCTTATAGGTGCGTCAGCCTCTCTATTCCCAAGATCCACGTTTGCCTCCTGCAAATTATCTAAAAGAGCGAGAAGTACAAGAGACAATCAGGGAATGCACAAATTATGAATCATTCGACTCCTTCGTGTGCTATCTAAAAGATATATTGTTAATGGTAGATGTACCTAGATTCATCGAACCGGGTCCTACATTGACAGCCTCCCTAATGTCGGCAGCTTCTGCAGGCCTTTCTACCTGGTGCGGTGAGTCGGGCTCACCAGAAGATGCAAAATCATGAAAAGCAGGATCAGGACTCATCTCTCTCGCCCCACGCTCTCCTATATAGAGATGGAAAAGCATGAGTAGTAGTTCTGAATGATCAAGAGGTTGGTCTATAGGGTAGATGTTACCTCCGTCACTAGCAGGATCGTCACCGACCAAATCCATATCAGATACTCGCGAAACTGCACGCGGCTTGCGGGCTAATCTCTTCCTCCTAGCAGCAGAGACAACAATCGAAGGTCTCGCCTGGGAAGAAGGATGGAACTCTTCATCTTGGTCAGCTGTGGTCCCTGAAACATCAAACCATTGTCAGGTTTAATAATTCTGGAAGATAGAAGGAAAGAGTAAGTAACTGACCTCGTTCAGAACAGTCCTTGTAATCTTCAAGATCTCCGCCTGAAGCCTCATCAGCAGAATGAAAGATCTTCTTTCCCTCTTCGTCAATCCGACGAGTCCTGTTCTGTGTCCTTTGTGATCGAGCATTTTCCCAAATCACACGAGAATCGGCCTGAGAAGCCTCCTCAGCCTCTAGCTCTGTAATCGGCTTCACGGGGACAGTTTTATTAGCTGCCAACAACCACTTGCAGCTTAAGAAGGTGAGGTTCAACTGCCGCTCAACACTCGGGAGACTGAACTTAGCACCAGTACAGCCCGTCACGGTCCACAACCATGCACGAAGACCGTCCACCAAACCGCCGTGGGTCCGAAGCTGCTGTCGTGGATTCCCGACATAAAGCTGATCATAACCAAACTGCGTCAGGGAATCCTCGCCCCTCCCACTTGCCATTCTCAAACAACTGTAGTAGGGGAGCGGAGGGGTCTGTGGCATACGGTACTGACATCATATCGGAACGATGAAGGACGAACCAAGCCATCAAATAAGTGTACGGAAGCTCCACCTTAATAGTAGGAATCTGAGCCGGTGATTCACTTTTCTTCCGTGTAAAAGCACTAGAAATCTGTCGAAGCCCTCGATGAATGTTAGCCACCATCACCGGAAGAAGCAAAAGTTCCTTTTTGTAGGCAAGTTGAACCGCTGGGTAGAGCACTTCCAAGGGCAAAACGTCACCGGACTGATACGGGACCACACATTTCTTTAACCAGATAGCGAGGTAACCGGCAAGAAGGGTCATCGGTCGAATCAGCGCGGTCGCATGCCATAGAAATAATTTAAACTTGGTCCCTGCAGGAAAGACACTCTCAGGACTGCTAATGGTGTAGGAATGAGCGTCAATCTTCTTCAATAGACTATTCACCCCTGAAGGAGTGAGTGGTGCCAACTCGCAAATAGCCTCGCCGGAATTGCTTTCTAGATTTCTGAATAAATAGCATGTGAACTGCTTCAGACTCACGAATGACTTAGTCCTCTTCGCTAAAGGCTCAGACTGCGCCAAAGCAATATGATAGTGACATGTGAGGTCCTATAAAGTCTCGTAGCGGTCGGGCATGCGATCCTTCAGCTGACTCAATTCATGGTTGGAAGGAAAGTATTCCTGATACAGCATCTGTCCCATGGGCAAACCAGAAATCCTGTGCATCTCATGGAGGGCCAAGCCCAACTCCCCTTGCCGGGTCAGAAAAGTATTCGATGAACAAATCACGAGCTCCTGTTTTGCGGTCGCTCGCTTTGGTGGGTTCTTTGCCTGCGCCGGGGTTAATCCGTGGACCACCGCGCGATCTAGATCCGGTCGGATCTACACGAGTATGCGGGTATTATTCCACGAAGGGAATAATAGCCGGGAGGGATTAATCCACCAAGGGAATAATCGCTCGGATCTCGAGATCTAAGACCAAGCTTAGATCTGGAGTGTAGTCTCGTGTAGATCTCAGATCTGTTCTTTCTTCCTCTCGAGATCCTGCCTTTTCTGACGTGGATGGTCGCCGAGGATCAGATCTGAATGGTGCAAGTCTTCTGGTCTTCAAGCTCCGAGTTCACTCTTCAATCCGGCAGAGTTTCGGCTCTTGAAAGTTCGACCTCCGAAAATGAACATCTCTAGGCCTATTTATAGGCTCTCAGGACAGTGGCTGCAAAAAGAGAATTGTCGGCCACCTCTGGCCACTGTCGGCCACCTCGGGCCACTGTCGGCCACCTCGGGGTGGCCGACACTGTGCCTAGCCACCTTGGGGTGGCTCGGCTCATGGCCGAGCCACCCCAAGGTGGCTCGGCCACCGAGCCACCCCGAGGTGGCTCGGCTTTGGCCGAGCCCCCGCGGGCGGTGTTTTCCGACTTTTTCGAGTCGTTTTCCGTTGTCTCGTTTGTCCGTGTTTCGGTTGACCTGAGACTCTGATTTGATGATCTGATTTGGCAGTAAATTGGATTCCTGATTTGGCAGTAAATCCGCTTCTGAGTTCGAGTCCGAAATTGATCTTGATTCGATCGTGATTCGTCCGAGTCCGCTCTCGGTTGGATGACTCGTTGATTCCTCAACTCATTAGCTTGATTCTGCACGCGGGTGGATTCATTCCGTCGCTTCCGTGCGATTCGTCGATCTCGTCGCCTCGTTGGCTCGTCGGTTTGTGCCGAGCTATGCTAGGGGACCTATAAGCAATTTTATATGCCTACAGATACCCCCTCCAAAGTATTTCAGTCTCGTTCTTTTATAGAAGAGTCTGGGATACTTTGGATATGATTGTCCCTACCTTCAGTCGGTAAGCTCGAAGATCCGACAAAGATCAAATCTTGAAAGAGGCTCAGACCACGTGCTCGAGGGGCCTGAGAGGAATTTCTGTATGAAGATTTTTGAGGGATTCTTCAGCCTAAGATCAAAAGGAAGGCTAGATCTAAGGCAAATATGAAAGTTTGGGGGAGAACGGATGCAAGAGAGAAAAGAAAAATCCAAAAAGAGGAGAAGGTGTGGCCGGCCCTAGAGGAGGAAAAGAGGAGGAAAAAGAACCCCTTTTATAATGTGAACCAGTCTTGAACCAGACCGGACCAGGTTGAACCAGACCAGACCAGTCCAAATCAGTTCAAAAGAGGCTGAACCAGGCCAAACCAGGCTAAACCAGGCCAAACCAGACTGAACCAGACCAGACCAGGATGAACCAGTCTGAACCAGTCCTGAACCAGCCTTGAACCAGGTTGAACCAGCAAATTGAAGCTGAATCGAGCATCGAAACAACTTCAAATCGACCGAGGGTTCAGTCCTTGGTTTATTCTTGCCTCTCCCACATATTCGGAAGAATCGGAAGATTTTTTGAGCCGAATTACTGCCTTTTTTGGCTCATTATCAAGCCGGTTCAGCTCATTATCAGGCCGGTTCAGCTCATTCGGGCACAGAAATTACTCCAATAAGGTATATGAGTATAAACTGTTCCCTATTTTTGGTTGAGAAGTTCCTGGAGAATATTTTTTCTAGAAATGTTCTTAAGGATAACTCAACAATACTACGCCAGACAACGCGTCGCAAATAAGAACTTAGCGCCAACAATCGATGGTCAGTTCCGTGTTGAAACAACAAACACGAGCTAAAGATCAGAAAATCAGGAATCGACTTCAAGTTCAAAATTCCGACAACGGTCAGACAATAAATGCAGCACCGGAAACCTTACAGACATTCGACGAAGCACCGAATAGCCTGAAGGATTGAAGGAATCAAGAACAGAAGCCATTCCAAGGTCCCGTTACACCGACTGAAGGTTGGGACAATCATATCCAAAGTATTCCAGACTCTTCTATAAAAGAACGAGGCTGAAATACTTTGGAGGGGGTATCTGTAGGCGTATAAAATTGCTTATAGGTCCCTTAGTAAAAAGACCGGATCTTTGTAACTCAAAAAGCTGTTATCTAAGATGACAATGGAATCAACAATGAAGAAAGACACAATTTTCTTTGGAGGGGGTATCTGTAGGCGTATAAAATTGCTTATAGGTCCCTTAGCACAGCTCGGCACAAACCGACGAACCATCGGGCGACGCATCCAAACACGAGCGTCAGTCCACAACGCCAAAGCCAAGTGACACGCAACGAAGCGGATTAACGAGGCAACGAGGCTAACAAACCGCATGCAAACAATGGAATACATCCATTCGCATGCGGAATCAAGCTAACAGTTCGGTGAGTCAACGAGTCATCCAACCATAGAACGGATTTGAACTCAAACACCGAGGCGGATTTACTGCCATATTAGGATTCAGACTGTCAAATCAGAGTCCAGATCAACAACGAAGCGGGTTTACTGACAAATCAGGATTCGGATCAACAAATCAGAGTCCAAATCAACCACGAGACCGAAAAAAAAGGCAAAACCCAAACACCAAGGGGACTCGGCCAAAACCGAGCCACCTCTAGGTGGCTCTTTAACGGCCGCTCAGAACTCGGGAGACTGAATTTAGCACCAGTACAGCCCGTCACGGTCCACAACCATGCACGAAGACCGTCCACCAAACCGCCGTGGGTCCGAAGCTGCTGACGTGGATTCCCGACATAAAGCTGATCATAGCCAAACTAGCGAGCGAACTGGCAGGGTAGGTATGGCTCTATGAAACACTGATTCCTCACCCGGAAAGTCAGATAACCCGGCCTGATGTTCACCAGCCAGTTAAAGCAGCCGACGTCTAAATGAGTTCGATACCCCCCTCGGCTTTTCCTCATCAATCAGACACTCGCCGTATCGGCCGGAGAACTGTGGAAAGCAAGTGGAAAACGCCCAACACTTGTGGACCTGTAGCTGCTGTCTGACGTCAGGGAATCCTCGCCCCTCCCACTTGCCATTTTCAAACAACTGTAGTAGGGGAGCGGAGGGGTCTGTGGCATACGGTACTGACATCATATCAGAACGATGAAGGACGAACCAAGCCATCAAATAAGTGTACGGAAGCTCCACCTTAATAGTAGGAATCTGAGCCGGTGATTCACTTTCCTTCTGTGTAAAAGCACTAGAAATCTGTCGAAGCCCTCGATGAATGTTAGCCACCATCACCGGAAGAAGCGAAAGTTCCTTTTTGTAGGCAAGCTAAACCGCTGGGTAGAGCACCTCCAATGGCAAGATATCACTAGACTGATATGGGACCACGCATTTCTTTAACCAGATAGCGAGGTAACCGGCGAGAAGGGTCATCGGTCGAATCGGCGCGGTCGCATGCCACAAGAATGATTTAAACTTGGTCCCTGTAGGAAAACCACTCTCAGGACTGCTAATGGTATAGGAATGAGCATCAACCTTCTTCAGTAGACTATTAACCCCTGAAGGAGTGAGTGGTGCCAGCTCACAAATAGCCTCGCCAGAATTGCTCTCTAGATTCCTGAACAAATAAGACGCAAACTGTTTCTGGCTCACATGGGATTTAGCCCTCTTCGCTAAAGGTTCAGACTGCGCCAAAGCGATATGATAGTGACATGTGAGGTCCCATAAAGTCTCGTAGCGGTCGGGCATGCGATCCTTCAGCTGACTTAATTCTTGGTTGGAGGGAAAATATTCCTGATATAGCATCTGTCCCATGGGCAAACCAGAAATCCTGTGCATCTCATGGAGGGCCAAGCCCAATTCCCCTTGTCGGGTCAGAAAAGTGTTCGAATCCGGGTTATAGAGCTCGCACAAAGCGAAGAAATGCTTCGCGCTAACAGGCAAACCATACATGGTGGCACGAACGGCTGCATACAGACCACAAGCGTGCAACTCCTCGCTCCATCGGCTCAAGACGTACTTCGTCATGCGAGTCCACCAAAGCTTGTCCAAAGAATGGACCCAACCATAAAATCTGTGACGTGTCGCAGGCATCTCCCGTCCTAAAGCAGCGAGGCGATTCTTCAAAGTAGAAGCAGAGGCAAGAAGCTCGTTACGCGGCGGTGCATCCAACCCCAATACTCCAGGATGCAATCCAGTGATATGACTCCTGCTCGAACCGGGAGCTGCCTGATGAGTGATGTAGCCACAGTGAAAGCTCTCATGCTCCTCCGTCAAGACGCCTAAGCTCAGTCAACGAGCGGTGTCGAGGAATCTTCGGCAAATATAGGAAACCACCGCCATTTTTATGAAGCCACTGCTCGGCGTCAATAAACACTGCATCCGGGTCTATGGCAGAGTCGCCAAATAAAAAGTCGGTCTTCTTGAGAGGCTGAATAGAACTGGCATCCTTCACGAAAGGCGCATCTGTAATCAACTGTCGAAGAGCTCGATGTCCACCTTCCTTCACCACTTGGGCAACCTCTGTCGACATGCCCGAAGCAAACTGAGGAGTAACTGGAATAGGGGAGAAATCATCGGAAGTCGAATAATACTCGCCACGACGCCCGTACATTGTGTGAGATGAGAACGCTCCAGAAGGATATTCCACTGGAAGCAAACATTTAAACATTTGTTAGTCTCAATTATAAAAGGAAGTTGAACTCATCCTACGAATGGGTAAGATAGAGTCATTGCCTTATAAAGGGTGAGACGATTTGGCCACGTTGCGCATTCATAAGATAGGGTATATCGACAATATATCCCTGCCTTATAAAGCACAATGCAGCGTCAAAACGCCCCCTTTATTTTGAGATATGGTTTTGACCAAGCAAAACATATCTTTAAAGCGTCGATCCTCACCAAGGAGAATCAAGGCTCTTCCCGATTGCCTCACCAAGGAGAACAACGTGGGGTAAAAAGGACCAAGTTGCAAATTTCCAAGAAAAAATGGACTAATTTATAAATTTCCAAAAATAGCTCACCGGCATAAGAGGGAGGCACGCCATCAGCCGACACGGTAGAGGATTGACCCCTCGCAATACGAGACATGATGACCTGCAAAATAAATTAGGGGATCAGATCCAGAAAAAAGTTCCTCTTTTTATTGCATTTAAATCCCTCAGAGCTCCAAATTTTACCCCCTGAAAGAGGAGCTCGAGGCACCAAACCATAAACCCTAACCCTCACATGCGACCCCACAAATTCATAAATTGAATTAAGCATGAAATATGCTAAAATTGTGGAGGATTTACCTGAGGGAAAGCTCGAAGATCCGACAAAAATCAAATCTTGAAAGAGGCTCAGACCACGTACTCGAGGGGCCTGAGAGGAATTTCTGTATGAAGATTTTTGAGGGATTCTTCAGCCTAAGATCAAAAGGAAGGCTAGATCTAAGGCAAATATGAAAGTTTGGGGGAGAACGGATGCAAGAGAGAAAAGAAAAATCCAAAAAGAGGAGAAGGTGTGGCCGGCCCTAGAGGAGGAAAAGAGGAGGAAAAAGAACCCCTTTTATAATGTGAACCAGCCTTGAACCAGACCGGACCAGGTTGAACCAGACCAGACCAGTCCAAATCAGTTCAAAAGAGGCTGAACCAGGCCAAACCAGACTGAACCAGACCAGACCAGGATGAACCAGTCTGAACCAGTCCTGAACCAGCCTTGAACCAGGTTGAACCAGTTTGAACCAGATTTAAACCAGAATTCAAATTGAAGCCGAATCGAGCATTGAAACAACTTCAAATCGACCGAGGGTTCAGTCCTTGGTTTATTCTTACCTCTCCCGCACATTCGGAAGGATCAGAAGATTTTTTGAGCCGAATTACTGCCTTTTTTGGCTCATTATCAAGCTACTCCGAAAAGTATACGAGTATAAACTGCTTCTTACTCCGAAAAGTATACGAGTATAAACTGCTTCTTACTCCGAAAAGTATACGAGTATAAACTGCTTCTTAATACTCCGAAAAGTATACGAGTATAAACTGCTTTTTAATACTCCAATAAGGTATATGAGTATAAACTGTTCCCTATTTTTGGTTGAGAAGTTCCTGGAGAATATTTTTTCTAGAAATGTTCTTAAGGATAACTCAACAATACTACGCCAGACAACGCGTCGCAAATAAGAACTTAGCGCCAACAATCGATGGTCAGTTCCGTGTTGAAACAACAAACACGAGCTAAAGATCAGAAAATCAGGAATCGACTTCAAGTTCAAAATTCCGACAACGGTCAGACAATAAATGCAGCATCGGAACCCTTAGGTTGGGACAATCATATCCAAAGTATTCCAGACTCTTCTATAAAAGAACGAGGCTGAAATACTTTGGAGGGGGTATCTGTAGGCGTATAAAATTGCTTATAGGTCCCTTAGCACAGCTCGGCACAAACCGACGAACCATCGGGCGACGCATCCAAACACGAGCGTCAGTCCACAACGCCAAAGCCAAGTGACACGCAACGAAGCGGATTAACGAGGCAACGAGGCTAACAAACCGCATGCAAACAATGGAATACATCCATTCGCATGCGGAATCAAGCTAACAGTTCGGTGAGTCAACGAGTCATCCAACCATAAAACGGATTCGAACTTAAACACCGAAGCGGGTTTACTGCCAAATCAGAATTCAGATCAACAAATCAGAGTCCAAATCAACCACGAGACCGGAAAAAACAGCAAAACCCAAACACCAAAGGGGACTCGGCCAAAACCGAGCCACCTCTAGGTGGCTCGGTGGCCGGCCCAGATCTGTGCCAAGGCACAGATCTGAGAGCCTATAAATAGAGGGCATGGTTCATTTT
>NW_017973494.1:19628-20822 GCF_001876935.1 Asparagus officinalis
CACCAAGATTCTTCTATAATACCGAGACCTATACGTTATGCCGTAGAGGGTACGATGGTTTGTTACTCCGATGCCTTTCGAACAAAGAAGCAGAAGAAGTTCTTAAGGAAGCACACGAAGGAGAATGTGGTGCGCATCAGCCTGGTCCCAAACTGTATGATCGCATCAGGAGAATGGGATATTTTTGGCCAACAATGGTTCGTGACGCAATCGAATACGCCCGAGAGTGTCATGCTTGTCAAATACATGCAAATTATATGCACCAACTGCCGGAGCGTTTACACACGTTAACCACGTCTTGGCCGTTCGAGACATGGGGTATGGACATTGTCGGTCCTATTTTTCCCCCTTCAGTCAAAGGTGATCGATTCATTCTCGCAATCACGGATTACTTTTCAAAGTGGGCTGAAGCAATTCCGCTTAGAGAAGTGAAGACAAACAACATCATCAATTTCATCAAGCATCATGTCATATACAGACACGGCGTGCCAAGACGGATCATTTTTATCAAACATCATGTTATATACCGACACGGTGTGCCAAGACGGATCATTCATGACAACGGTCCACAGTTCATAAGCAACGCCTTCGTCAGGTTTTGTGACAAGTTCAAAATTGAAGATATTTCGTCAACAGCTTACTATCCCGCTGTGAATGGATTAGCTGAGGCGTTTAACAAGACGATCATTAAGATCCTGTCAAAGCTCGTGAAGACCAATAAACGAGACTGGGACGATAAACTCGGTGAAGCACTCTGGGCTTATCGCACCACCATACGCACACCTACGGGAGCTACCCCATATTCGCTGGTATACGGATGTGAAGCTGTGCTACCATTGGAGATTCAAATCCCATCCCTTCGGATCGCCCTCGCAACCGAGATGACGACAGAAGAACAGCATCAAAAACGTCTCGAAGAACTCAAAAGGTTGGATGAAAAGTATCAAGCCCGAATATCTAGGGCTTTTAACAAAAGAGTCCGACAGAGAAGCTTCAAGGAAGGAGATCTGGTCCTCGCTGCACGCCGACCAATAATCCTCAACTCCAAGAAGAAAGGTAAATTTAAACCCAAATGGGAAGGACTGTTTGTGATAGACACAGTCTACTCAAACGGCGCATATCGCTTGATTACTCAAGACGGCGCCAGGCAATTAATGCTAATAAATGGGAAGTTCCTGAAAAAGTACTATCCCT
>NW_017973495.1:0-3031 GCF_001876935.1 Asparagus officinalis
AGGCCCATAGAGCCGCGCCGAGCTTGTCATCCCAATCCCGCTTGTTATTCTTCACGATTTTTGACAAGAACTTTATGATAGTCTTGTTGAAGGCTTCAGCTAATCCATTTGTTGTGGGATTATAAGTCGTTGACGAGATATCCTGAATTTTAAACTTTTCGCAAAACCTTATGAATGCGTTGCTGACAAATTGAGGACCGTTGTCATGTATGATTCGTCTTGGAACACCATACCTGTAGATGATATGGTGCTTGATGAATGCAATGACGTTACTCGTTTTAACTTCTCTGAGTGGAACTGCTTCAGCCCATTTGCGAACGGCCATGACGTAACCGAAGGATGTAGATGCTCCGGAGGTTGGTGCATGTAATTCGCATGTATTTGACATGCATCACACTTTCGGGCATACGTGACTGCATCACTCATCATGGAAGGCCAAAAATACCCCATTCTTCTGATGCGATCATAAAGCTTGGGACCAGGTTGGTGTGCGCCACACTCTCCTTCATGCGCCTCCCTAAGGACCTCTTCAGCTTCTTTGGTTGATAAGCAACGTGCTAGCAACCCATCGTACCCCCTGCGGTATAACGTTCGATTCTCCGTGTTATAGTAGAATCTCGGCGCTCTTCGTCGGATTGACTCTCTTTCTTTCATGTCTTCTGGTAGGATTCCATGTAAGACGTAATCGATGATGGGGAAACGCCAATCTCGGGGTTCAAATTCAATTTGGGTTGAGTGTGTTTCCTTAATCTCTTCTTCTTCGCTATCTTCATTGTAGATCGGCACTAAAAGTTGGTGAGTCCTTACTGTAACAAACTGTTCTGTTTCGGGAGGTTGTGCCAGAGATACGGCCAATGCTGCTAACGCGTCTGCGTAGGTATTCTGTAGCCGTGGAATATGTTCGATAAAGAATCCTTCGAATGATTCTGCCATCTCCACTGCCATCTTATGGTATGGTATTAAATCTTGGCTTCGAACCTCGTACTCTCCTTGGACTTGTTTAACTATCAGTTGAGAATCGCCGAAGGCTTCGAGGTACTCAACCCCCAGTTCTTTGGCGAAACTGAGTCCTATGAGTAATGCATTATATTCGGCTACGTTATTTGAGCACGGTTCAGTCAACGAGTAAGCTCGAGGCATCACGTGTTTTCCCGGGGAAACTAAGACAACTCCAACTCCGGAAGAAATCTTAGAACTTCCAGGAGCACTTGCAACATTAGTTGCTCGCGAAGCGCCGTCGAAGTATAAACGCCATACTTGTTGGTGTGAAGTCGCGTTGACTTCGTGGGCTTCATCAGGTAGGTCGTCATATATCTCGGCGGTATCCGTAGTTGGATTGTCTGCCAGGAGATCACAGATGGCCTGTCCTTTTACTGACTTCTGTTGCTTAAAATGCAAGTCGTATTGGGACAAGAGTAAGGCCCATTTTGCTAATCGCCAATTCATGAAAGCTGGTTGAGTCATGAATACTCGGACTGGGTTAACTTTAGAGATGACATAAATGGTCTGTCCAACCAGGTAATGCCGCATCTTCTGAATAGCGAACACCAAGGCGAGGCACTCTCTCTCGATCATGGGATATCGAGATTCAGCGCCTGAGTCATGAACACTCGGATTGGGTTAACTTTAGAGATAACATAAATGGTCTATCCAACCAGATAATACCGCATCTTCTGAATAGCAAACACCAAGGCGAGACATTCTCTTTCTGATTTCGGTGCGACGAGTACGGGAGGTTTTGAGAGATATTCTTTAATACTCTCGAATGCCTTTTGACAAGCGTCATCCCATACAAAAGACACGCCCTTCTTTGTGAGCTTGGAGAATGGTTGGCATTTTCCTGAGAGGTTCGAGATGAACCGACGAATATAAGCTAATCGCCCTTGTAATCCTCTGAGCTCCTTGAGGTTTCTCGGAGGCAGCAATTCATTAATCACCTTTACCTTATCAGGATCGATGTGAATACCTTTGGTGGTGACGACGAATCCCAGGAATTTACCACTAGACATTCCGAGGAAAGACTTGATAGGATTCATCTTTAATTGATGGGCTCGCATCAAGTCGAACATGGTCTTCAAGTCCTTAATGTGATCTTTTTTATCACGACTTTTCACGACCAAATCATCTACGTAGCATTCGACAGTCTTTCGGAGATGCTCCTGAAAGATCTTTGACATGGCTCGCTGATATGTAGCACCTGCATTCTTCAAGCCGAAGGGCATAACCGTGTAGCAGAAGACGCCGAGAGGCGTTCTAAATGCGGTATGCTTTTCATCATCTGGATGCATCTTTATTTGGTTATAACCAGAGAAACCATCCATAAAAGACATTCTCTCGAATCCGCACGTATTGTCGATGATAACATCCGTGATGGGAAGGGGAAAATCATCTTTTGGGCAAGCAGCGTTGAGGTCTCTAAAGTCAATACAAAACCTGATCTTCCCGTTCTTCTTAAGGACCGGGACAATATGGGAAAGCCATTCTGGATGTTACTCTTCCCTAATGAAGCCCGAGTCGACAAGCTTTTTAACCTCAGCTTCGATCGCCTCCATCATTTGCGGACGAAACCGTCTTTGTTGTTGTTTGATAGGTTTGACATCCGACTTAATATTGAGACGATGCACTGCTACGTTTGGATCGAGCCCTGGCATGTCTTCATAATTCCAGGCGAACACATCGATGTACTCCCTGATAAGAGAGATTAACTCTTCTTTCTCCTCGGGTAGGAGACTGTCGCTAATGAATATCGGCTTCGGATTTTCCTCACTTCCCATATTCACTTGGACTACTTGATCTTCGGTAGGAGGTTCTCTTTGCTCAAACCTATCACCATACTGCATGCTTAAGTGATGAACCCAAGGATCTTCCCATGTCGGCATCTGGTCGTCTTCCTCTATTGCGGTAGGATCGACCGTGACCATGTTTGACATCAACCTTTTGAACGTCTCGCCAAGGCTAGCGTCGGAACCCCCAGCCGAAGAGTCGGAAGAGTATCCTTTTCTAGCCTTGTTAGCAATCTGATCGATGATTT
>NW_017973495.1:19114-20790 GCF_001876935.1 Asparagus officinalis
TGCCTTTACCGATCACCGTTTGAATCGGGCTAGCATGCGGATTGTCTAGATCCGTTCCACATGTAACGTTGTGCTAAGAGAGTAAATTCTCTGAGGCTTTGTGCTATGATTTCGAATACATAGGCTTCGCCCTTGTTACGGGAATAGGCTACCCGGCAACACGTGTTAGGTGTTGACTCATCCCTACTTAGGCTTCGGGATAAAATTCCCCAGACTGGAATTCTGGTGTCTTCTTTAATCGGTGAAAGACTAAACCGGCAACGCGTGTTAGGCGTTGACTTATCCCTTCTTAGGCTTCGGGATGAAATTCCCCGTGCACTTAGGCTTCGGGATGAAATTCCCCGTGCACTTAGGCTTCGGGATGAAATTCCCCGTGCACTTAGGCTTCGGGATGAAATTCCCCGTGCACTTAGGCTTCGGGATGAAATTCCCCGTGCACCAAGTGTCCGGATTGGAAGTTGAGAATTGTGTCTTTTTTAAGAGCAAAGACAGACTAGGAAATGGGAGAGGAAGAATTTTATATTCTATCTCCCGGTGCTGAAGAGGAAGAATTTTATATTCTATCTACAGTAGGAAAGGAAACTCAAGGTGGGATCTCCACTCCAAGAATCGGAAAGATTCAAATGACCCTAACTTTTATAGGATTGGCCATTTGATCCAAAAAGAATCCCTCATTTATTGAGGAGAAAGCCCAATTTCGACCCTAACTTTTATAGGTTTGGTGGAAAAAGGAACAAAGGCGGATTTTCGTTTATCGAAAAGGAATGACTCGGTCTTAGTCTTAACTATTTGTAGGCTTGACTAAGTGAGATCGGGAACAATCCTAACTTTTATAGGTTTGATTGTTCAAACTGAAAGTGGACCTCTCGTTCATGGAAGGAATCGAGAGAGAAATTTGGCTTTGGCCCTAACTTTTATAGGTTTGACCCAAAAGCAAAGAGAAGTGGGGGGTCTGAAAAAGAAAGTGGAATACGGGTAGCGAGGAAAGTGCCAACTCGTATTATCACTCAAAGGAAGACTTTAACGCTAGGTGATTAGGACCTAACTTGTTGAGTCTGAGAAATGCCAATGACCGGTAGATGGAAATTTTAGTGGATCCACCCTCATTTGATCATCAGATGGTTTGGTGAGGAAAGATTAATCCATCAAAGGATTAGATCTCATCTCACAAAAATAACTCATGAGAGTTAGAGTTTGACAAGAAGAAACATTTCGGCGTTCGGAGTTCGAACGTGGATTTCTTATTCATCTTCTACAGTGACTGGGTTATCCCTAAGAATACCACATGTGGTATTCTTCCGAGAACTTCCCGATACATCAATTTTCCTGAAGATACTAAGGATAGTATCTTTTCAGGAATTTGCCATTTATTGGCATCATAAGCCGGTCACCATCCTTGGTGACTAAGCGATATGCGCCGCTCGAGTAAACTGTCTCTACTACGAATGGCCCTTCCCATTTGGGTTCAAATTTTCCCTTCTTCTTGGAATTAAGGATCATAGGCCGCCTTTCAGCTAGAACCAAATCCCCTTCTTTGAAACTCCTTTGTCGAACCTTTTTGTCGAAGGCTCGAGAAATTCTGGCTTGGTAGAATTCGATATGCTGTCGAGCTTCCAAACGCTTCTCATCTAGCCTTTCCAATTCTTCAAGGCGCTTCTGATGTTGCTCTTCGGTCG
>NW_017973496.1:0-598 GCF_001876935.1 Asparagus officinalis
GCTAAACTCAACTGTTGGCGAATTCGAGTAAAGGACTGAACTCATTTGCTGGCGAGTTTCGCTTAGAAGTGGCATTCAACGGCTGGCGAGTTTATGTTGCGGGCGAAACCCGTATAGTGTTGGACTTGTGTTGGAAACCCGACTCGATTCGCCTGGCGAGTTTGATCTGTAGGCGAAGTTTGAGCAGTAGCGAATTCGTCCGAAAATTGGAGTTCCAACCGCGGGCGAAAACTCCTGTCACGTGTCGGTCAGTGGGCCCAAATGCTTGCCAGCCAAGACTGTGCAGGCGCATTAATGCTCATTAATGGTGAAGCGACCGATCGCTTCGCCTCTCGTGCCCAATCCGATATGTCGGTTTGGGGTTTCGAGAGCAGCCTTAAAGGCGTTGAGTTCGAAGCGTCGCAGGGCGTTCTGACCGTTTGATCGCTCGGGGTGCCGAATCTCAGCCGTTGGGTTTCTTATAATATATATCCGTACTCGTCTCTCTCCAGCAGAATCCTTACTGCTTCAAGAGAAATCCGCCAGAAAGAGCTTTCCACAAGAACTTCTCTCCCTATGGCTTCTTCTTCCGATCATAGTGACGCTGAAGGAGTCGGCT
>NW_017973496.1:1207-20616 GCF_001876935.1 Asparagus officinalis
TGGATCCGCCTTCTCATTGGAGGAGATAGGCGAATTGAATGTATATGTCGTGATATGAACGACTCTAGTGGATCCGCCTTCTCATTAGAGGAGATAGGCGCATTGAATGTATATGTCGTGATATGAACGACTCTAGTGGATCCGCCTTCTCATTGGAGGAGATAGGCGAATTGAATGTATATGTCGTGATATGAACGACTCTAGTGGATCCGCCTTCTCATTAGAGGAGATAGGCGCATTGAATGTATATGTCGTGATATGAACGACTCTAGTGGATCCGCCTTCTCATTGGAGGAGATAGGCGAATTGAATGTATATGTCGTGATATGAACGACTCTAGTGGATCCGCCTTCTCATTAGAGGAGATAGGCGCATTGAATGTATATGTCGTGATATGAACGACTCTAGTGGATCCGCCTTCTCATTGGAGGAGATAGGCGAATTGAATGTATATGTCGTGATATGAACGACTCTAGTGGATCCGCCTTCTCATTAGAGGAGATAGGCGCATTGAATGTATATGTCGTGATATGAACGACTCTAGTGGATCCGCCTTCTCATTAGAGGAGATAGGCGCATTGAATGTATATGTCGTGATATGAACGACTCTAGTGGATCCGCCTTCTCATTAGAGGAGATAGGCGCATTGAATGTATATGTCGTGATATGAACGACTCTAGTGGATCCGCCTTCTCATTAGAGGAGATAGGCGCATTGAATGTATATGTCGTGATATGAACGACTCTAGTGGATCCGCCTTCTCATTAGAGGAGATAGGCGCATTGAATGTATATGTCGTGATATGAACGACTCTAGTGGATCCGCCTTCTCATTAGGGGAGACAGGCGAATTGAATGTATATGTCGTGATATGAACGACTCTAGTGGATCCGCCTTCTCATTAGGGGAGACAGGCGAATTGAATGTATATGTCGTGATATGAACGACTCTAGTGGATCCGCCTTCTCATTAGGGGAGACAGGCGAATTGAATGTATATGTCGTGATATGAACGACTCTAGTGGATCCGCCTTCTCATTAGGGGAGACAGGCGAATTGAATGTATATGTCGTGATATGAACGACTCTAGTGGATCCGCCTTCTCATTAGGGGAGACAGGCGAATTGAATGTATATGTCGTGATATGAACGACTCTAGTGGATCCGCCTTCTCATTAGGGGAGACAGGCGAATTGAATCCCACAAGAGGCTTTCGCCAGAGCGGGCAAAGTAGGAACAGTTTAGCCTCGTGTACTAGTTGGAGGTTTTGAGGGCCAGTTTAGACTCATGCACTCTTGGGAGTTTGTGAAGGAGCACTATGGGTAGTACTTCTTCAGGTACTTGCCGTTGATGGGCATCATGATCTTATCACCGTTCGGTTTGACGAGGCGATAGGCACCGTTTGAGTAGACTGTCTCTACCACGAATGGTCCTTCCCATTTGGACTGGAATTTCCCCTTCTTCTTGGAAGTGAGGATCATTGGTCTACGGACGGATAGGACGAGCTCTCCTTCTTTGAAGGCTCGGCGCTTGACTTTCTTGTCGAAACTCTTGGCCATCCGAGCTTGGTAAAACTCAATGTGCTGCTGAGCTTCCAGTCGCTTGTCGTCCAGTGCTTCGAGCTCTGCGAGTCGAAGTTGGTGATTTTCCTCAGTCGTCATCCCTGTCGCTAGGGCGACGCGCAGGGATGGAATCTGAATTTCTAATGGCAATACAGCTTCACAGCCGTATACCAACGAGTAAGGCGTGGTGCCAGTCGGTGTACGAACCGTCGTGCGATATGCCCACAGGCTCTCGCCTAGCTTTTCATTCCAGTCGCGCTTGCTAGTGGAAGTCAACTTGGTCAGGATCTTGATGATCGTCTTGTTGAAAGCTTCGGCCAGACCATTCGCTGAAGGGTTGTAGGCCGTGGACGAGAGGTTCTGTATTCGGAATTTGTCGCAGAACCTGGTGAAGGCGTGGCTAACGAATTGCGTGCCATTGTCGTGAATGATACGCCGGGGTACGCCGTATCGGTAGATGACATGGTGCTTGATGAATTTGATCACGTCGCTAGTCTTGACTTCTCTTAAGGGGATGGCTTCTGCCCATTTAGAGAAATAGTCGGTGATCGCGAGGATGAAGCGATGGCCTCTCGCCGATGGTGGAGAAATTGGCCCGACTATGTCCATCCCCCATGCCTCGAAGGGCCAAGATGCCCTCGTCGGATGTAGATCCTCAGGAGGCTGGTGTATGTAGTTGGCGTGGATCTGGCATTCGTAACATCGCTTAGCATAAGCGACTGCATCAGTAACCATCCCAGGCCAGAAGTAGCCCATCCTTCGTAAGCGATCCCAAAGCTTGGGTCCGGGCTGATGAGCTCCGCACGCGCCGTCATGTGCTTCGCGTACGGCTTCTTGCGCCTCCGCTTTTGAAAGACAGCGAAGTAGCAAGCCGTCGTATGACCTGCGATACAATGTTTTAGTGGTTGAATCGTAGTAGAACCGTGAGGCACGTCGTCGGACCGACTCTCGTTCCTTCGAATCCTCAGGCAACATGCCGTATAGGACATAATCGATGATCGGGAGACGCCAGTCTTCCTGCTCTGGCTGACCCGAGGCTTGATGAGTGGCGTTCGCCTCTGGGACGTCTCTGGGTCGAAAGAGTTTTCGGCTGGCGACAGCGACCCTTTGGGTCGTTCCAGGAGGCTGGGCTAAGTTACCTGCCAAGGATGCGAGAGCATCCACATGGGTGTTCTTTGAACGGAGCACGTGCTCAATACGGAAGCTCTCGAATGACTCCACTAGTCTGACTGCCGCGCGGTGGAGTGGGATAAGATCTTCATTCCTGACTTCATATTCGCCAGTCATTTGTTTGACAATGAGCTGCGAGTCGCCATAAGCCTCCAGATGTTTTATCCCGAGCTCTTTGGCTAACTCGAGCCCTATGAGCAACGCGTTGTACTCAGCTACGTTGTTGGTACATGGTTCCGTCAAGGAAAAGGCCCGGGGTAACACGTGACCACTCGGGGAAGTGAGGGCCACCCCCACTCCTGCAGAAATAGAGCCGCTCACGCCTGCGCGAGACGCGCCGTCGAAGAACATCTGCCACACCTCTGGCGACGAAGTCATGTTGGCTTCGGGAGGTTCATCCGGCAGATCTTCGAAAAGATCGGCTTTTACCCCCAGCGGGTGACTAGCCATGAGATCGCAGATGGCTTGCCCCTTGACTGATTTCTGCGGCATGAAATGAATATCGTATTGAGAGAGCAGAAGCGCTCACCTGGCCAGGCGCCAGTTTAGCGCTGTGGGTTGTGTCATGAAGACCCGAATGGGATTCATCCGGGAGATGACATGGATGGTTTGGCCAACCAAGTAGTGCCGCATCTTTTGGATAGCGAACACCAAGGCTAGGCATTCCTTCTCGACCATTGGGTACCGTTGCTCGGCGCCCTGCAAGGTTCTGCTCAGGTAGTAGATGCCCTGCTCGTGGCCTGCATCATCGTTCTGAGCCAAGAGGGCACCCAGAGAATGTTCCATAGCCCGTATGTATATGAGGAATGGCCTTCCTGAGATTGGCGCCGCAAGGACAGGCGGATTTGAGAGATAAGCTTTGATCTCCTCAAAAGCCTTTTGGCATGGCTCATCCCAGACGAAGGAGGTACCTTTCTTCATCAGCTTAGAGAAGGGTTGGCACTTGCCCGAGAGATTCGAGATGAATCTTCGGATATAAGCCAGTCGTCCTTGAAGGCCTCTCAGCTCTTTAAGATTTCGGGGTGGTTGGAGCTCTTGAATAGCTCGCACCTTGTCTGGATCAATTCGGATCCCTTTCGTCGTGACGACGAAACCGAGGAATTTACCGCTAGACATTCCCAAGAATGACTTGGTAGGATTCATCTTGAGCTGATGAGTCCTCATGAGTTCGAACATAGCCTTCAAGTCTTGGAGGTGATCCTCCTTATGGCGACTCTTCACGACCAGGTCGTCCACATAGCATTCGACCGTCTTTCACAAATGATCTTGAAAGATCATACTCATGGCTCGTTGGTAGGTTACGCCGGCGTTCTTGAGTCTGAACGGCATGACGGTATAGCAGTACTCCCCCATGGGGGTCCTGAATGCAGTGTGCTTCTCGTCTTCGGGGTGCATTTTGATTTGGTTGTACCCCGAGAAGCCGTCCATGAAGGACATCCTCTCGAATCCCCATGTATTATCAATGATGACATCCGTGATGGGCAGAGGGAATTCGTCTTTAGGGCATGCGGCGTTGAGGTTCCTAAAGTCGATGCATATGCGGATCTTGCTGTTCTTCTTCAAGACTGGAACAATATTCGCCACCCAGTCGGGGTGTTTCTCCTCTCTGATGAAGCCGGATTCGATCAGCTTCTTTACTTCAGATTCGATCGCCTCCATGATTTGGGGGCGAAACCGCCTCTGCTGTTGTTTGACTGGCTTGGCGTCAGGGCTGATGTTGAGGCGATGCGTGGCGACCCGCGGATCCAGGCCAGGCATATCCTCGTAATTCCAGGCGAAGACGTCAATGTATTCCCGTACGAGGGCGATGAGATCCTCTTTTTCTTGAGGAGGCAGACTGCCGCTGATGAATATGGGTTTGGGATTCGCCTCAGTACCCATGTTCACCTGGAGGACTTCATCTTCAGTTGGTGGTTCGCGCTGTTCGAAGCGACTGTTCCACTGGGCGCTAACATGGCGATCCCATGTCTCGTCGTAAAGTAGAAGTTGTTCGTCCTCCGCCATTCCGGCGGGGTCTACTGTGGCCATGTTGACTGTAAGGCCATCGAATAAATCCCTTACGCTGACGTCTGAGTCCCAAGCCGAGGTTGTTGACGATTGATCCCCTGAACATGCGTAATCAGAATCCTCGTCGACGTGAAAACACAACTCCGATGAGGAGGAGGAGTAGCCTAAGCCTCTCCTAGTCCTGTTGAAGTAATTTGAGGGCTTCCCTTTGGGGACGTAGGCGGGTTTGATGACCGTCTTGCGCCCTCGGCCGTAATTCAGGCCCTCTAAGCGAGTGAGGTCGTACCCCATGTTGCTCATTATGCGTTTCGCCACTCGACTGTATTGCGAGAACTGGGGCGCTGGGTCTTCGTCCTCAGATTCGTCCCATAGCGTGCATAGGGGGCGATCGATTCGACCGAAGATGATGTCTTTTCGATACCTCTTCCGTGCTGGCACGACGAACACAGCTCGCGATGGCTCGATCAGTCGCGTCTTGAAGACGTATGACGAACATACCGGCAAGTGTAGAGAAGACTCACTGTAGAGTGTCGACCATAGGTTATTAGGTGCGTCATCTTCGGACGAGGAGCAAGACGACAAATAAGCAAGGTCGGATTTTTCATTCATGATAAGCTTCTCTGCCTGAACGGCGTTAGTTACATGGTGACTCTCATAACCAATTACAATCGACTCAAAGTCGTTCAGAATTAAGCTGTCACCGTATTCAGGTTCGCTATCCGCCTCATTGCCACTCTCCAGTTCTTCCACTGGTGGCTGGTCGGGATCCTGGTACAGCAGAGAATCCGCAAAGTAGTTCTCGACGCCTTTAAAGGGGTGCTTGTCGGCCACTACCGTTCTTACCCGCTCGTAGTCGTCCACGTACTTCAAACACTGGTGTAGCGTGGATGGAACGATCCGGTTGCCATGAATCCACGGACGCCCCAGGAGTATGTTGTAGGAGGGTTCAGCATCGATAACGTAGCACGTCACCTCCGTCTTCATGTCGCCTATCCGACATTTCAGGCGGATTTTGCCGAGTGGCCGAGTCCCTGTGGCGTTGAAGCCGAAGATGGTAGTCGAGGTCGAGGCTAGGCGCTTCGACGGTATCCCCAAATGCTTGATTAGCTTCAGGGGCACGATGCTCAGCGCGGACCCCGGGTCAACCTGGATCCGCTCCACTTTCGCCGAGCCGACGTATCCCGTGAAGTACAGCGGCCGGTCGTGGGACGTGTTCTTGATGAGCATGTCCTCGGGGGTGAAAGTGATGCAGGGGATCTGTCTCTCGGAGACTTGGCAGCAAGTTGTACAGCCCTGTTCGATCTCCGTTTCTTTCGAGAAATGGGTCGAGAACGCCTCTGCGTCAGCCAACGCCTCTTGTAAGGCTTCCCGGGTAGGCCTAGACAACCGGAGGAGGTCGTACACGGTGATTCGCGCGGGTATGCTTTTCAATTGCGCGAGCACGTTGAACCGGTAAGGCTGGCGGCTTGAACTTGGCTCATCCGGATTGGGAGGGACTGCTGCGGCCGGCCTCGCGGGAGGTCCTGCTGGGTTTTCCGTCCTCGCGGGATATTGTTTTGCAAACTCCTTTCCGGCTCTCGTGGCGAAGACGTTGGTGTCTTCTTCAGAGTCGGTTAAGGCAGTCATCGCCGCGTCGTCTGTATCCAGGATGGCGGTGACAACGTTGCAATATTTCCTCTTAGCCTCCTTGGAAGGCTGTGCGGTCCACTGCTCGTCGTCGAGGAGGTCCGGATGGACCCACATCACTTGCCCTGATGGCAGAGTTTGTGGAACCAAACCCTTCTCCCGCTGGTTGTGAGGATCGTCGTTAGTGATCTTCAAAATCGCCTTGGGGATAGGAATTATCCCCGCCGGAGCTTGAACCTCTGGGAGACCCGTCCCAAAGCTCAAAGTGACCATGTTCGCCGTCACCTGCTTTTGGACCTTCTCTTTCTTCAAGACCCCCGCGTCGTAGAGGGCCTGGAGTTTGTCCTTGAGGACGTAGCATTTGGTTGTGTGATGCCCAAGGAATCTGTGATATGCACAGTAACTTGGGTCACCGGTTTTGTCTGCCTCTTCAGGCTTGGTGGCTTCCGGTAACTTAATCCGCCCACTCTTGAGTAGAGTGTCGAAGGTAGCTACCACCTGGTCTTCTTTGAAATCATATTGCCGCTGGGGGCGCGGTTCAAATTGCCTGGGTTTCGGCTTTTGAACGAACTTTGGCGCCGCGGCAGAGTCTACGGCCATAGCCTCTTTTCCCTTCGATCGGGGAGGGTTCTTTGGCGCAGCCGGCTCTGCTGCTCCCTTTTTGGACTGCGGCTCTTCGGCCTCCAGCCTCTTGATCATATTTTCGACTTGCTCACCTTGGCGAACAAGCTCCTTCCAAGTCCGGGTCTCTACCGCCCCTATCTTGGACAAGATATGGATCGACAGGTTGTTGCGGCACATCTCGATCAGTGTCGCCTCGGAAACTTGGTCCCGACAGTGGACTGATCGGTTCCGAAATCTCTTCACGAAGTCATTGACCGATTCCGACTTCCGTTGCTTCTCAGCAAGGAGAGTGGCCATTGACACCTCGGTGTCGTCGTCGAAGAAGCGGGCGAGGAAAAGCTTTTCAACGTCGGCCCACGCCTTGATAGAGCCGGGCTCCAATTTGCGGAACCATTCAAAGGCCACCCCCTTGAGGGTACCTATGAACAGTCGAGTGAGAATGGCGTCATTCCCGGTAAGGAATCCGGTTTGCGCCATAAAATAATAGATGTGCTGCGAGGGTGACCCCTTGCCATCAAACTGTAACAAGCTGATGGGTTTGAACTTCGCTGGGTATGGGACCGTGTCCCATTCCGTGGGGTAGGGACGTACCACCCCCAGCTTGTTCATATTTTGCTGAAGCTTCAGCGCGTTCAGCTGGTCTTGGAATTCATCGAACCTCTTGTCACGGGTGCTATCCGCAGTGTGCGACGTTCCTATTGATGTCTTGGAGGAATAATCGGAATGTTGATTATCCTCCGCCTCAGACACGGGACGGAGGGGAGGTACCCACTCCCTGTCTCTAGTTTGCCGGGGTAAGGGGCGTTGGGCCCTTTTCTTCTTTTTCTTCTTGTTCAGCAGTTGTTCCATCATCTCTCTTAGAGAGTCGATGGTCGCCTGCTGTTCCTCCAACTTTTGAGCCATTGTCTGCTCGTGGTTGGTATCGGTCATGTGTGCCCTCGCCTGCGCGTCTTGGCTTGAGCGCGAGGTCTGAGATGTGGCAGCGGCCGAATGGTCCTCATCTTCGCCGCAGGAGGGAGGTATTAGGTTGGAATAGTCAAACCCAATACTTACCCCCCGGCGACTACGGGTTCGCTGGAATATGCCTTCCTGCCGGCGTCGAGCGGACCGAGTGTTAGGTCTTAGGGCGGAATCCGAGTCTGGCGAGTCGGAGAGTACTGCCTTCCCTTTATCCGTCATGTTAACCGTGGCGGATGAGAGTTCCAAGTCATCGGCAGCGCGTCTTTTTTGGTGACGGCGCCTTTGACGGGAGGGCCTTGGTCGAGAGGACTGTTGGGACAGTCTCCCAAACACCGAAGGTCTCGCCGTTCCGACGCATTGACAGTCGGCGAGGACCGTGTGGATGAGTCTCTCGCAGTGGCACTGAGGATTCGCCTCATGGATAGTGCGTTTGCGAGTTAAATATTCTCTGAGGTCTTCTACGGGCGGTTGGTGACAACCCCCGGCCTCAGAAGAGTCGCTCTGGTGAGTCGACGAGAGGTTTTTGGGTGCGCCCTCTGGTGCGCGTTGGATGGAATGCTTTGGTGCTGGAGTCGAGCGATCTCGCCTTGACTGGCGAGTCTTCGCGTTTGAGCGAGCTCCAGTACGTGGGCGGGTTTCACCCCTTCGCCTGGAAGAACGGGTTCGCGAGGACTCGCCTACTTCTCTACCTTTACGTTTATCCGTCAAATGGTTATGACGAGGCTCGCCAGCCTTCGAGGATTCGCCTACTCGGGTAGGCTCACTCCTTGGGAGTGAGTTATTCGCATCAGGGATATGACCTGAGAAGCGAAGTCTTCCCGAGCGGGCGGCTCTGCCTTCCTCAGTTGGCGCTCCTGACTTGGAGGGCCTCCCAATGTCGGGCAGTTTGCCTTCTCGCCTAGCGTTCCTCGGGCCCGTATGATGGCTCAGGCCGTTATGAGGAACGGAGGTTTGGACCTCCTGTCTGACGAGTTCCTGCCGCCGCTGTTGGTTAGTTCTCCCAACGGGGAGAACGTCACCGCGAGCTGTGGCAGCGTGGTTTGTGCCGGAGTGAACCGGCGTTCCCTTCGGGGTAGGTGTCTGCGGGGATCGCTTGGCGACCCATTTGGCAGACCCTTGCCCTTTGCGCTCGACCCCCGGCTTGGCGTTGATCGATTGTGAGGGAACGGGTTCTTCCGATGAGACTCGGGTAGAACCCGTAGGTGCAGAGGCTTTGACCGTCTGAGGTCGGCCTCGACGCACGACTCTGTGACGTTTGCGGGACGCATCGCCACCAGAGGAGGAGGAGGACAAGTACTCTTCGTACTTGGCCTGGTCGAACTCAATTTCTAGGGACTCCACTGTCGTCCCTACAGCAACCTCATCAAACTGAGCCACCACCATTTCACTCGATGAAACAGCTTCTCCCACTGTGGTCGCCATCTTCTGTAGGGTGAATATTTGATTTCCCGAAAAAAGGGAGTTTCGTTTGTATTTATAAGAAAGCTTATTACAAACTAATGATCAAATAGTTACAACAGAAGCAGAGGGAAGGCCCTCTTTGTTTTGTGTGGGGACTTTTAGGTGGCTACAGGATGCTTCGCTCGATGCTCGTGTCGAGTCTGCTTCCCTTGGACCGTTCGAATGAGGTTGCTGGAGAGCTTCAGTTCGCAGTAGAAGCTCAACTTGAGAGAGTTCGGGTCTGTTTAGTTCGCCGGCGATCGGAGCTCGGAACTAAGCAGTAGTGCTGCAATGCAAAGAAAGTTGTGCAGAGAGCTTGGTCTCAACTCTTTTTCCTAAGTTTTGCGACCTCCTCTCCAGTGTGCCGGAAGAGGCTTTTAAATGGGAGAAGGACAACTTGACTCCTCCTTGAATTGTGGGATGTGACCACATCTTCTTCAGAGACGTCTAGCTGTTCCTCGAAACCATGATCGGTCATTCCAGGGATTGTGCTTTATGTCCTGTCACCTACGATGGGAAGGCCCATTCTTGTATGTGAGGCAACAAACGACTACTATCCGAGTGGATTTGACCAGCATTAATGAACCGCATTTATGAGTCCGCAGATCGATGAGGCGTCTGTCCGATCACCAGTACTGTGCGTGACCGCCCGGCGTGCTTTGAGCACGACGCTTTCTCCTTTCCGGTCAGGAGAGGCGGTGAAGTAGGTGTACAGTACTCGAGTGAGTCTAGCCAGCTTGCCGAGTGCCGGCGGACCCAGCTCCAGACTCAGACAGCCGAGGTGAGTCGCATTTATGAATGCTCAGGTTGACTCGACACCTGTCCAGCTCCTTCGCGCTGTGCGCACTGTGGGCGGCCGTTTTGACGGCCCTGGGGTACTGTGCTCTCTCTCCCTTTGGGTCGAGAGAGGTGGGAAGGCCCACCTCAGCACGTGGGGTAGTGGATACCCAGCTGTACTGACGGTTTTGGGGCTTGCTGGCGGATTCGACTCCGAACTCGGGCAGGCGAGTTGAGCGAAGAGCAAATTTCCGCCATCCTGATCGCTCCTGACTCATGCTGGCGAGTCGACCGTTAGGCGAACCTGGATTTGAGCACAGTCGACGTCTACGCGGTTTAGGTCCGTGTCAGAGAACTGGGCGTGCGAACTCTTCTCGTAGACAAATTCCCTGTAGACCCATAGAGGTATTTTTTACCGTCTACAAGACCCCCTTCAAAGTTTTCGGACCTAAACTGGCTTGCGTGTGGTCTGGAACACTTTGAATGAAGAAACTGTTGGCGAAGCAAGTGCCTTCGATTTCTCTTAGGATTTTTAGCAAACCCTCAGCTATCAACGGGTTTGATGTGCCTTTACCGATTACCGTTTGAATCGGGCTAGCCATACTATTCTCCTCAGTATGATGAGTTGTCGAACAGTTTCTCTTAGGCTTAATGCTAAGATTTCTGCTCTAACCCTTAGCCATCTGGGGCGTGGGTTTCAACCGTTTAAGCAAGGTCATTCTTTTGGCTTTGTTCGTAATTTTACCTTTGAGGGCGAATGCATCGTCAAGGCGAAATTAATTTTTGAGAGCCAATTCTCGCGCGACTCGTGGGGTTATGCCCAGTATTTGCAGGCGAAACCCTTCCTTTTGTAGGCGGAACCGGATCTGACGAGAGATGAGCCACGCGTCTGCTGACAGAGCCTCGTGCTTCCCAGCTAAGACATTGGATCGTGGCGATCGTGACTTGACAGCACGATCCTCGTGCGTTTCGCCCTGCGACGTATCGTGGCCGTGGTTCTCGGACTCAACCGTCGGATTCCAACGCTAATCTCGGTCCCTTCGATGCACTGAGGGTGATCTGGGCCGTCGAATTTGATCGTGGCCCCGTTTCCTGTCCGTTAGGGTTTTCGCCTTTCGAGGGCAGTCGTGGTCACGTGGGCAACTCCGCCCTTCTAAATCAGCCGTTTTCCTCCATTGGGATTTACCGTGCTTTCAAATCTCGAAAGGGAACATCCAAGGAAAGAATTCCCGCTTCCTCTTACAATGGCTCCGAAACCTAAGAGGTGCAAAGTGAGGGGTGCAGGTCCCGGACGTTACTCCGACCGTCTCTCTGCCGGCATGCCTGCTGGTGCTCTGGAGTCGTGCCCAGGTACGTTGATGGATTCGTTGGGCGATCCCTTGCAGGCCTTAGGCGTCGGATTTAGGGAGATGAGTGTTGCTTATTTCCCCGATTTGGGGCAAAGTTTGCCCTATTTTGCCTTTAGAGGATGAGTACTGTCCCCGCGGGCGAATTCTCCAGTGGGGAGGAGACGAACCCCTTTTTCGTAAGGCGAGTTCGGCCCTTCCCATTAGAGGGGAGTGTAGTCCGTAGGGACAGACCTCGTTCGAAGTGGGTTCCCCCTTTCGATAGGCGATTTCGCCTTCCTATGTTCGATGGGCGATTTCACCTCTACAGCGGATTTTGTCTCAATTGACTTTCTATTTCTTGTTGCAGCGACCTTCCCTGATGAGGCTTTCCCGGAGGGTGTGGCCGTTGGCCACGTCGGGGCTAAGAGCTACACGGCCCCTTCTCGTTTTCCCTCGTTGGCTCCAGTACCCTTGTTCACTGCTGATAAGCTGCATGGTCTGGTACAGAGGGTCACGGATGGTCATCACTTGACCCTGCGCGAGCTGACGACCAATGCGGCGCTGACAGATGAGGCCAGGGCAGAGCTGCCGAAACCTCAATTTCTGTTCGGCGACTCCATGACCGACCCTTCTGCCCTGTTGCTCAAAGAGAGCCGGTGGTTCCGCACGGTAGAGGGGACCCATTATTACCTCCCCAGCATGCCGAGAGGGTTTTCGATTGTTGAGCTGCGGTCCCTCGCGATTCCTCGGACGATGAACTGGGATTTGACCCCCACTCAGGACGGGGTCACTTGTGGCGTCTTTACGGGTTCTACGGCTGGGTATGGAGTGGAGAGCTCATGTAAGCGCGTGACGGGTCTGCGCCCTGGCTTAGTGTCTGCTGAACCGCCCGTGGGGGAATCGACAGCGGTGGAGAGGTGTAGTGTTAACGTGACAAGAAGAATATTGCTATGGAAGCAATTTTGAGGACTTATCGCTCTATTGAAGAGAGTCGATAAGTGGATTTTTGTCAGAGGTGTAGTGTTAACGTGACAAGAAGAATATTGCTATGGAAGCAATTTTGAGGACTTATCGCTCTATTGAAGAGAGTCGATAAGTGGATTTTTGTCAGAGGTGTAGTGTTAACGTGACAAGAAGAATATTGCTATGGAAGCAATTTTGAGGACTTATCGCTCTATTGAAGAGAGTCGATAAGTGGATTTTTGTCAGAGGTGTAGTGTTAACGTGACAAGAAGAATATTGCTATGGAAGCAATTTTGAGGACTTATCGCTCTATTGAAGAGAGTCGATAAGTGGATTTTTGTCAGAGGTGTAGTGTTAACGTGACAAGAAGAATATTGCTATGGAAGCAATTTTGAGGACTTATCGCTCTATTGAAGAGAGTCGATAAGTGGATTTTTGTCAGAGGTGTAGTGTTAACGTGACAAGAAGAATATTGCTATGGAAGCAATTTTGAGGACTTATCGCTCTATTGAAGAGAGTCGATAAGTGGATTTTTGTCAGAGGTGTAGTGTTAACGTGACAAGAAGAATATTGCTATGGAAGCAATTTTGAGGACTTATCGCTCTATTGAAGAGAGTCGATAAGTGGATTTTTGTCAGAGGTGTAGTGTTAACGTGACAAGAAGAATATTGCTATGGAAGCAATTTTGAGGACTTATCGCTCTATTGAAGAGAGTCGATAAGTGGATTTTTGTCAGAGGTGTAGTGTTAACGTGACAAGAAGAATATTGCTATGGAAGCAATTTTGAGGACTTATCGCTCTATTGAAGAGAGTCGATAAGTGGATTTTTGTCAGAGGTGTAGTGTTAACGTGACAAGAAGAATATTGCTATGGAAGCAATTTTGAGGACTTATCGCTCTATTGAAGAGAGTCGATAAGTGGATTTTTGTCAGAGGTGTAGTGTTAACGTGACAAGAAGAATATTGCTATGGAAGCAATTTTGAGGACTTATCGCTCTATTGAAGAGAGTCGATAAGTGGATTTTTGTCAGAGGTGTAGTGTTAACGTGACAAGAAGAATATTGCTATGGAAGCAATTTTGAGGACTTATCGCTCTATTGAAGAGAGTCGATAAGTGGATTTTTGTCAGAGGTGTAGTGTTAACGTGACAAGAAGAATATTGCTATGGAAGCAATTTTGAGGACTTATCGCTCTATTGAAGAGAGTCGATAAGTGGATTTTTGTCAGAGGTGTAGTGTTAACGTGACAAGAAGAATATTGCTATGGAAGCAATTTTGAGGACTTATCGCTCTATTGAAGAGAGTCGATAAGTGGATTTTTGTCAGAGGTGTAGTGTTAACGTGACAAGAAGAATATTGCTATGGAAGCAATTTTGAGGACTTATCGCTCTATTGAAGAGAGTCGATAAGTGGATTTTTGTCAGAGGTGTAGTGTTAACGTGACAAGAAGAATATTGCTATGGAAGCAATTTTGAGGACTTATCGCTCTATTGAAGAGAGTCGATAAGTGGATTTTTGTCAGAGGTGTAGTGTTAACGTGACAAGAAGAATATTGCTATGGAAGCAATTTTGAGGACTTATCGCTCTATTGAAGAGAGTCGATAAGTGGATTTTTGTCAGAGGTGTAGTGTTAACGTGACAAGAAGAATATTGCTATGGAAGCAATTTTGAGGACTTATCGCTCTATTGAAGAGAGTCGATAAGTGGATTTTTGTCAGAGGTGTAGTGTTAACGTGACAAGAAGAATATTGCTATGGAAGCAATTTTGAGGACTTATCGCTCTATTGAAGAGAGTCGATAAGTGGATTTTTGTCAGAGGTGTAGTGTTAACGTGACAAGAAGAATATTGCTATGGAAGCAATTTTGAGGACTTATCGCTCTATTGAAGAGAGTCGATAAGTGGATTTTTGTCAGAGGTGTAGTGTTAACGTGACAAGAAGAATATTGCTATGGAAGCAATTTTGAGGACTTATCGCTCTATTGAAGAGAGTCGATAAGTGGATTTTTGTCAGAGGTGTAGTGTTAACGTGACAAGAAGAATATTGCTATGGAAGCAATTTTGAGGACTTATCGCTCTATTGAAGAGAGTCGATAAGTGGATTTTTGTCAGAGGTGTAGTGTTAACGTGACAAGAAGAATATTGCTATGGAAGCAATTTTGAGGACTTATCGCTCTATTGAAGAGAGTCGATAAGTGGATTTTTGTCAGAGGTGTAGTGTTAACGTGACAAGAAGAATATTGCTATGGAAGCAATTTTGAGGACTTATCGCTCTATTGAAGAGAGTCGATAAGTGGATTTTTGTCAGAGGTGTAGTGTTAACGTGACAAGAAGAATATTGCTATGGAAGCAATTTTGAGGACTTATCGCTCTATTGAAGAGAGTCGATAAGTGGATTTTTGTCAGAGGTGTAGTGTTAACGTGACAAGAAGAATATTGCTATGGAAGCAATTTTGAGGACTTATCGCTCTATTGAAGAGAGTCGATAAGTGGATTTTTGTCAGAGGTGTAGTGTTAACGTGACAAGAAGAATATTGCTATGGAAGCAATTTTGAGGACTTATCGCTCTATTGAAGAGAGTCGATAAGTGGATTTTTGTCAGAGGTGTAGTGTTAACGTGACAAGAAGAATATTGCTATGGAAGCAATTTTGAGGACTTATCGCTCTATTGAAGAGAGTCGATAAGTGGATTTTTGTCAGAGGTGTAGTGTTAACGTGACAAGAAGAATATTGCTATGGAAGCAATTTTGAGGACTTATCGCTCTATTGAAGAGAGTCGATAAGTGGATTTTTGTCAGAGGTGTAGTGTTAACGTGACAAGAAGAATATTGCTATGGAAGCAATTTTGAGGACTTATCGCTCTATTGAAGAGAGTCGATAAGTGGATTTTTGTCAGAGGTGTAGTGTTAACGTGACAAGAAGAATATTGCTATGGAAGCAATTTTGAGGACTTATCGCTCTATTGAAGAGAGTCGATAAGTGGATTTTTGTCAGAGGTGTAGTGTTAACGTGACAAGAAGAATATTGCTATGGAAGCAATTTTGAGGACTTATCGCTCTATTGAAGAGAGTCGATAAGTGGATTTTTGTCAGAGGTGTAGTGTTAACGTGACAAGAAGAATATTGCTATGGAAGCAATTTTGAGGACTTATCGCTCTATTGAAGAGAGTCGATAAGTGGATTTTTGTCAGAGGTGTAGTGTTAACGTGACAAGAAGAATATTGCTATGGAAGCAATTTTGAGGACTTATCGCTCTATTGAAGAGAGTCGATAAGTGGATTTTTGTCAGAGGTGTAGTGTTAACGTGACAAGAAGAATATTGCTATGGAAGCAATTTTGAGGACTTATCGCTCTATTGAAGAGAGTCGATAAGTGGATTTTTGTCAGAGGTGTAGTGTTAACGTGACAAGAAGAATATTGCTATGGAAGCAATTTTGAGGACTTATCGCTCTATTGAAGAGAGTCGATAAGTGGATTTTTGTCAGAGGTGTAGTGTTAACGTGACAAGAAGAATATTGCTATGGAAGCAATTTTGAGGACTTATCGCTCTATTGAAGAGAGTCGATAAGTGGATTTTTGTCAGAGGTGTAGTGTTAACGTGACAAGAAGAATATTGCTATGGAAGCAATTTTGAGGACTTATCGCTCTATTGAAGAGAGTCGATAAGTGGATTTTTGTCAGAGGTGTAGTGTTAACGTGACAAGAAGAATATTGCTATGGAAGCAATTTTGAGGACTTATCGCTCTATTGAAGAGAGTCGATAAGTGGATTTTTGTCAGAGGTGTAGTGTTAACGTGACAAGAAGAATATTGCTATGGAAGCAATTTTGAGGACTTATCGCTCTATTGAAGAGAGTCGATAAGTGGATTTTTGTCAGAGGTGTAGTGTTAACGTGACAAGAAGAATATTGCTATGGAAGCAATTTTGAGGACTTATCGCTCTATTGAAGAGAGTCGATAAGTGGATTTTTGTCAGAGGTGTAGTGTTAACGTGACAAGAAGAATATTGCTATGGAAGCAATTTTGAGGACTTATCGCTCTATTGAAGAGAGTCGATAAGTGGATTTTTGTCAGAGGTGTAGTGTTAACGTGACAAGAAGAATATTGCTATGGAAGCAATTTTGAGGACTTATCGCTCTATTGAAGAGAGTCGATAAGTGGATTTTTGTCAGAGGTGTAGTGTTAACGTGACAAGAAGAATATTGCTATGGAAGCAATTTTGAGGACTTATCGCTCTATTGAAGAGAGTCGATAAGTGGATTTTTGTCAGAGGTGTAGTGTTAACGTGACAAGAAGAATATTGCTATGGAAGCAATTTTGAGGACTTATCGCTCTATTGAAGAGAGTCGATAAGTGGATTTTTGTCAGAGGTGTAGTGTTAACGTGACAAGAAGAATATTGCTATGGAAGCAATTTTGAGGACTTATCGCTCTATTGAAGAGAGTCGATAAGTGGATTTTTGTCAGAGGTGTAGTGTTAACGTGACAAGAAGAATATTGCTATGGAAGCAATTTTGAGGACTTATCGCTCTATTGAAGAGAGTCGATAAGTGGATTTTTGTCAGAGGTGTAGTGTTAACGTGACAAGAAGAATATTGCTATGGAAGCAATTTTGAGGACTTATCGCTCTATTGAAGAGAGTCGATAAGTGGATTTTTGTCAGAGGTGTAGTGTTAACGTGACAAGAAGAATATTGCTATGGAAGCAATTTTGAGGACTTATCGCTCTATTGAAGAGAGTCGATAAGTGGATTTTTGTCAGAGGTGTAGTGTTAACGTGACAAGAAGAATATTGCTATGGAAGCAATTTTGAGGACTTATCGCTCTATTGAAGAGAGTCGATAAGTGGATTTTTGTCAGAGGTGTAGTGTTAACGTGACAAGAAGAATATTGCTATGGAAGCAATTTTGAGGACTTATCGCTCTATTGAAGAGAGTCGATAAGTGGATTTTTGTCAGAGGTGTAGTGTTAACGTGACAAGAAGAATATTGCTATGGAAGCAATTTTGAGGACTTATCGCTCTATTGAAGAGAGTCGATAAGTGGATTTTTGTCAGAGGTGTAGTGTTAACGTGACAAGAAGAATATTGCTATGGAAGCAATTTTGAGGACTTATCGCTCTATTGAAGAGAGTCGATAAGTGGATTTTTGTCAGAGGTGTAGTGTTAACGTGACAAGAAGAATATTGCTATGGAAGCAATTTTGAGGACTTATCGCTCTATTGAAGAGAGTCGATAAGTGGATTTTTGTCAGAGGTGTAGTGTTAACGTGACAAGAAGAATATTGCTATGGAAGCAATTTTGAGGACTTATCGCTCTATTGAAGAGAGTCGATAAGTGGATTTTTGTCAGAGGTGTAGTGTTAACGTGACAAGAAGAATATTGCTATGGAAGCAATTTTGAGGACTTATCGCTCTATTGAAGAGAGTCGATAAGTGGATTTTTGTCAGAGGTGTAGTGTTAACGTGACAAGAAGAATATTGCTATGGAAGCAATTTTGAGGACTTATCGCTCTATTGAAGAGAGTCGATAAGTGGATTTTTGTCAGAGGTGTAGTGTTAACGTGACAAGAAGAATATTGCTATGGAAGCAATTTTGAGGACTTATCGCTCTATTGAAGAGAGTCGATAAGTGGATTTTTGTCAGAGGTGTAGTGTTAACGTGACAAGAAGAATATTGCTATGGAAGCAATTTTGAGGACTTATCGCTCTATTGAAGAGAGTCGATAAGTGGATTTTTGTCAGAGGTGTAGTGTTAACGTGACAAGAAGAATATTGCTATGGAAGCAATTTTGAGGACTTATCGCTCTATTGAAGAGAGTCGATAAGTGGATTTTTGTCAGAGGTGTAGTGTTAACGTGACAAGAAGAATATTGCTATGGAAGCAATTTTGAGGACTTATCGCTCTATTGAAGAGAGTCGATAAGTGGATTTTTGTCAGAGGTGTAGTGTTAACGTGACAAGAAGAATATTGCTATGGAAGCAATTTTGAGAATTTATCGCTCTATTGAAGAGAGTCGATAAGTGGATTTTTGTCAGAGGTGTAGTGTTAATATGACAAGAAGAATATTGCTATGGAAGCAATTTTGAGGACTTATCGCTCTATTAGAGAGAGTCGATAAGTGAATTTTTGTCAGAGGTGTAGTGTTAACGTGACATCTGTGGGGGAAAGAATATTGTAATTTTGAGGACTTATCGCTCTATTGAAGAGAGTCGATAAGTGAATATTTGTCAGAGGTGTAGTGTTAACATGACATCTGTGGGGAAAGAATATTGTAGCGTCTCACTGGGGAGGACTGCTAAGTATTTTATCATCGGAGCGATGAATTGTGATACTTGTGATTCGAACAAGATTTTGAGAATTTTATCACTCTATTAAGGAGAGCCGATAAATTGAATATTTACTACTCTGTTAGGGAGAGTTAGTAAATTGATCATGATTTGAAATGATTTTGGATACCTATGTTCCCTTGATGAGAATCAATAAGTGGATTTTGACAGAGGAATTACTGTTACAACGATGTAAACTAAATTCAAGCTCTGCGGGGGATGACATCCATCTGAGGTGTAATATTAACCTGATGAGGATTTAAACCCTGCTGAAGAAAGACCAAGGTTTAACAATGTCATGCAAAAAGAGTTCATGAACTTTAGGAATAAGTATCATGTTCAAAAATACAAAGGTGGATCCTTTGTTTAGGATAATCACAACGCACAAGGTGACCTCTGCGTTCGAGGTTCGAAACGTAAAGTTAAGAACCATCGCAACGCAGATCTAGGCCTGGCGTTTGAAGAATTTGAACGCAGAGGTAACTCTGCGTTAAAGTCTAACTGACTTTATCCATTAACGTGGAAGATCACGTTTTAGATTCAGTTAGGATTCTCTCTTAGAGTCCTGATCTGATTTAACAGCCCGACGGCTGTTATAAATAGGCCTGTAAGGTCACATCAAGAGTTATTTGACTC
>NW_017973497.1:0-6968 GCF_001876935.1 Asparagus officinalis
GTTCGAAACCCTAGGGTCAACGCCGGTCAACGCGTAACCCTAGGTCAACGCCAATCAACGCGTTGCGACTAAAAAGTCAAAGTTTGACGTTCGAAACCCTAGGGTCAACGCCGGTCAACGCGTAACCCTAGGTCAACGCCAGTCAACGCGTCACGACCAAAAAGTCAACATTCAACGTTCGAAATCCTAGGGTCAACGCCAGTCAACGCGTAACCCTATGTCAACGTCAGTCAACGCGTTGCGACCAAAAAGTCAATGTTCGACGTTCGAAACCCTAGGGTCAACGCCGGTCAACGCGTAACCCTAGGTCAACACCAGTCAACGCGTAACCCTAGGTCAACGCAGCCAACGCGTTGTAATAAAAAGTCAATGCCGGTCAACGTGTAACCCTAGGTCAACACCACTCAACGTGTTGTGACGAAAAGTCAACACTGGACGATCCAAAACCCTAGGTCAATGACCGGGTGATCCGAAACCCTAGGTTAATGCCGATCAACGCGTAACCCTAGGTCAACACCAGTCAACGCGTTGCGACAAAAAAGACAACGTTCAACGTTCGAAACCCTAAGGTCAACGCCGGTCAACGCGTAACCCTAGGTCAACGCCAGTCAACGCGTTGCGACCAAAAAGTCAAAGTTCGACGTTCGAAACCCTAGGGTCAACGCCGGTCAACGCCAGTCAACGCGTTGCGACCAAAAAGTTAAAATTCGACGTTCGAAACCCTAGGGTCAACGCCGGTCAACGCGTAACCCTAGGTCAACGCCAGTCAACGCGTTGCAACAAAAAGTCAACATACGGTGATCTAAAACCCTAAGTCAACGCAACGTGACGGAGGTAGTTCAAAGTCAACTCAATGACACGAGCCAAACTCAATTCATCAGCTGTAGACTCGAGACTCCGACGACGGCCAAGCGATAAACGCAGCGCCGGAAGAACTTCGGCTATTCGTCAAAGCATTGGATAGACCGAAAATCGAAGGAGTCAAGAGTTGAAGCTAACTACAGGTCCTTTACGCCGACTGAAGGCTGGACCAATCACATCCAAAGTATTCCAGCCTCTTCTATAAAAGAAACGAGTCTGGAACGCTTTGGAGGGGGTATCTGTAGGCATCGAAAATTGCCTATAGGTCTCCACGAACAGCTCAGTATTAAGGAACGACAATGAACGTCACTATCTGGTTCACAGAAGTTCGACTGACGTTGGTGAACGATTGAAGTGAACCGACGAACTACGTGAGATGACAGAATTTCGGGATAACGAAGGCACGGGCTAATCGAGAGCCCCGCGATGTTACAAAAAGAACAACGCCCTTCGTGTCTCGTTCATTCTACAGATAATCCAACCATTGGAGCTGATAGAACTCTTCGTCAGACTTCCAACGCACTTCGAATCACTAAAATCCGAGTTCGGACGAAGAATTTACAGCGGAAGCGGACGAATGCACCTCAACGGAATGTCTCGGCCAATGTGAGACACCCCAGGGGCGGAGACACCCCAGGGGTGTCCCGGATTTTGAGAGACACCCTCATGCCTATAAATACAAGCCTTAGGCCTCATTTTTTCAGGGCTGGAATTCTCGTGCCTCGGCGAAGCCCTGCCGGATTGAAGACTTAAAGTGCACAGATTTCAAGAGAGGAGGAGGAGAGATCGGATCTAGTTCTTCAACGCAAGAGAGTTTCTTCGTCAGATCTACATCACCCGTACCTGATCCTTAGTATTATCCCGTTGTGATAACACTAAGAAGAGCAAATATCTCGCTTTATCCGAGATAGGCGCTTCAGTTTTCTCGATCCCTTCGCGGATAGACGAAGCTCTGCCCAATTTTTCAGCAATCAGATCTGATCGACGATGGTCCACGGATAAACCCCGACACAGGCAAAGACACCCACACAAGCAGAAGACCGATAAACGATCTCTGCGTTTGTTTGATAAAGTTGTAAACTTTTTATTTTCATTGTGTAAGGAGATCTTATAAAAAGATCAACTTTTTATTTCATTCGAGTTTATTGTAACGACTAAAGTTGTAATAGATTCGATAGCAATGAAAACAACAACTTTCACAGCAAACACTTAAATCTTTCAAAAATTTTGCATATAATGGGAATTATTGAATGTTATCTAAGAGAGAAATGTTGACTCTAACCTGGTCCGAACTCAAGCAGAACTCGGGTGACTACAGAAATTCACTGACTAAAGTGACTACACGAATTCACTTTAGCCCAACAAACCAACCCCAGTGACTACATGAATTCACTGGTGCGAGCCTGAAAGATAAATCAACAACCACATCCGATCACATGAACCAAGACTTCCCCATAAGCCGTGCTTTGTAGCGTATAACCTCGTTGTGTTCATTTCTTTTTCTGATGAAGACCCACTTATAT
The DNA here is from genome assembly GCF_001876935.1 of Asparagus officinalis. Classification (NCBI taxonomy): domain Eukaryota; kingdom Viridiplantae; phylum Streptophyta; class Magnoliopsida; order Asparagales; family Asparagaceae; genus Asparagus; species Asparagus officinalis. The sequence continues at coordinate 2,385 of NW_017973497.1, forward strand.
CCCACAGGTTTTACACCTTCAGGTGTTTGGACTACTGGTCCAAAGACTTCGCGTTTCAAGAGTGAGTCCAGCTCTACTCCTATTGCCTCGTTCCACTTTGGCCAATCATCTCTGCGTTTACATTCCGCTAGAGACCGTGGTTCGATGTCATCGTCGTATTCAGTGACGTGAACGGCAATATCGAACGCAAAGTCGTCGTCGACGACTGTGCTTTTTCTGTCCAGTACCTCCTCAGTACGTACAAAATTTAATGATGTTTCTCCTATTTGTTCCTCTTCAGGGGAATCTAGGAGGGGAGAGGAAGCTGGTCTGAGCTCAGTATCCTGTGTTGGGTTCATCTTTATTTCTCCAGGATTTTTTCTTTACGAGGGACTTTGTCCTTCGAACCTGGTGGGCGTCCTCTTTTCAATTGAGGTACAGCCGTTTCTGCTGCCGGCGGATTGCATCCATCTTTGGGGATGTCAATCCTAGCTGGCGTGTTGACAGCAGGGACGTGTGATCTGACAATCTTCTGGTTATCAGTGAATTTATCCGGAAGTAAATGTACTGTATTCTGAAGATGAAGAATCTTCAGGATCTCATCTTCACATTGACTAGTACGCGGATCATAATGAGACAAAGTCTTGGTGTTCCAAGAAATGGTCTTAGAAGCGTCAGGCTTCCTGGACTGTGTGCCAAGTTTAGGAAATGAATCCTCAACAAATTCACAATCATCAAGACGTGCTTTAAATGCGTCACCCGTCTGGGGTTCAAGGTATCTTATTATAGAGGGCGAATCAAACCCTATATAGATACCCAAACGACGCTGTGGACCCATTTTGGTCCTTTGTGGAGGAGCAATTGGGACGTAAACTGCACAACCAAACACTCTCAAATGTGAGATATTCGGAGGTGCACCATAAGCAAGCTGCATTGGTGACAAAATATGGCCACCAGAGGGTCGTATTCTGATAAGCGATGCGGCATGCAATATGGCATGACCCCAAGCCTCAACAGGCAACTGTGATTGCATCAACAATGGACGAGCAATCCATTGCAATCTCTTAATTAGAGATTCTGCTAACCCGTTCTGGGTGTGAACATGTGCTACAGGATGTTCAACTTCGATGCCAGTTGCTAGGCAATAGTCTTGAAAGACTTGTGAAGTGAATTCTCCCGCATTATCAAGACGTAATTTCTTGATTTAATTATCGGGGAAATGAGCCCGCAACATAATAATTTGTGCCAATAGCTTTGAAAAAGCTAAGTTGCGGGTGGACAAAAGGCACACGTAAGACCACTTGGTTGATGCATCTATAAGTACCATAAAGTACCTAAATGGTCCACTTGCGGGGTGAATAGGCCCACAAATATCGCCATGTATTCTCTCCAAGAAGCTAGGAGACTCTAATCCCACTTTCAGAAGGGAAGGTCTCGTGATCAGTTTACCTTAGAAACAAGATAGACATGAGTAATCACCCTTCTGAAGAATCTTCAGGTTCTTCAGGTTGTGTCCACTTGATTGGCTCATGATGCGGTGCATCATTGCTGATCCTGGGTGACCCAGTCTGTTATGCCAAAGTTTAAATTTCGGCAAAGAATGGCACTTCTGGTGCATAATCATGTTAGCTTCTACTGGTTGAATATATGTATGATAGAGACCCGACGGGAGTCCCTTGAATCGTTCTAAGATAGTTTTTGAACCATCTTTTTGACGAGTTACATACAAATACTCATCCTCATTTATATCATTGGTTTCTAAGTGATATCCGTTTAAACGAATATCCTTGAAACTTATGAGGTTTCTATTAGATTTCGGAGAGAATAATGCATCTTTTATTATTAGTCTCGTTTTATTTGGGAGCAATATCATTGCTTCACCAAATCCTTCTATTATATTAGATAGTCCTGAAATCGTAATTACAGGATCGTCATAATCATATAAGCTATTGAAATAGCTTCTTTCGCGAAGGATTGTGTGCGTCGAGGCACTGTCCACAAGGCACTCACACTTCATCTATAACATGAATGCAATATTTTAATCTAAAGAAAATAACTATCTTTATTGAAAAGTAAATTGCATTACATGGAAAGTAAAGAACTAAAGATGAAAGTACTATGAGAATTTAAATGCATATAAAGATAACATGGATCTAGTCGAGAAGATCATCCATTTCGAAGTCATCAGCAGTGAACTGAGTAGACGGCTGCTTTTCCACCAGATTTGTTTCAACAGGAGACTTCTGGCTCGCTAGATACAGATCTTGGAGGTGTCGCGGAGTGCGACAGTTTCTGGACCAATGTCCAGTCATGCCACATCTGTGGCATTTGTCCTCCCAAGTGTTCTTGGGAATGGACGACAGCTCAGTGGTCTTCTTCTTCCACTTCTTCTTTCCCTCACTATTGCTGCTCTGGGGCGGGTTGTTTTTCTGGGGTGGACATCTGGCCTGCCACTTAGGGGCTTTCCCCTTGTTGAATTTACCCTTATGCTTTTTCTTCTGCTTCTGGGAAGAAAACATGTGAGCTTCGGGTAGAGGAGCTGAGCCTGCAGGGCGTAGGTTATGAGTGGCCAAAAGCAATTCTCTGTTTTGCTCCGCCATCAGAAGGGTGGAGTGCAATTCAGAATACTTTTTGAACTTTCGTTCGCGGTACTGTTGCATGAGGATTGCATCCTTCTCGTGGAAGGATGTGTAAGTCTTCTCCAACATGCGTTCCTCCGAAACTTCTTCACCACACAACTTCAGGCGTGAGGTGATATTATGAAGTGCTGAGTTATACTCAGCTACGGACTTAAAGTCCTGAAGTCGGAGGTTTTCCCACTCATAACATGCATGTGGGAGGATTACATCTTTCTGATGTTTGTATCGGTCCTCAAGTGCAGTCCACAATTCCTTTGGGTCCTCTACAGTCAGGTATTCGGCCTTCAGGGTCCGATCAATATGTCTCCTGATGTAGATAATGGCTTTCGCCTTATCTATATCAGAGACGATCACTGTAGTAGCAACCTCAGCATTATTTACAGCATTACCCGTAACAGTGGCCGGAGCCGGTGGAGCAGGAGTTGAAATTGTGGCTAATAAGCCCTGGGCACGTAAGTGGAACTTCAGGTCCACATGCCAACTCAAATAATTCTTGCCAGCAGCGTCTAGGACTTCGAAAATCAACGCTCGCTATTTTAGCCATTTTATCTATGCATTTGAAAGACATGAATTAATAATAAGGAATTAAAAATTCATGCAATAAACATGTTGCGTGGATCAGCCCGTCACCAAAAAAATAAAAAGTGTCCAAAGTCCGATTATACAGTCCAAAGATAACAAAAAACATAAAATTAAAATACAATTTGGAAAACCCTAGGGGCTCCCTGCATTTTGCAAAAATACCTTCGTCTTCAATGGAATACACCGGTCTTTGACTTTTTACAATTATATCCTCACTACAATTTCTCTCTCAGAAGGAAAAGAAAATGCAAGGAATTTAAATTTGGTGACAAACAGGCTGATCCAAAAACCACAACATTATTTATTTAAACATCCACACAATTTAATAATAATATATGCAACAGGCATAACAAATTTGGACAGTAAACCCTTACCTAATAGTATTAATAGTATTAATACTATTAGTTAATTGTTATATAATTAACAAATTAGGCATAACAAATTTTTTTTTAAACTTCTTGTCGTTTCTATGCGATACTGCCTACTTAATACTTTTAATATCATGTAGAAATTGTGAGTTTGAACTTGAAAATAACAAGTGATGATTAAAAAAATAATGCAAGTGCCCTGAATGGAAACTCTGAAACAACCAAGGGTTTAGCATTCCATTAGAAAAATGTACAACAAATAATGAAAGCAATTAGATTAGATGAACAACAATAAAATTCCTTAATAAACTAAAAAATTCCCGAGTGAACAGTAACCCTCGGTGAACAGTAACAATTTTTTTTTTAAATTTTCCAGTTGTCATATATTATTCTACGGATTATAGTAATTACCTCTAGATCAAAGATCTAGGGACGATCGATACTAAAGATCCGTAGAACGCTGCCTCCTTGCGATGATCCGTCGAACGCTCCCGCTGCAACGAACCAGATCTCAATGCGCAAAAGAGGAAGGAAATATATTTTTTTTTTTTTGGCTCAGGGATTCAAGAACACTTCGTGCTGATAACGTGTTTAAAACACATCCATAGGCCAAAGGCCTATGATATATATTTATACTAATCAATGTGAATAGGTTGAGTACCCAAGAGTCACCCCCACTTAATGGGGTGTTACACCATCATAATGGGGTGTGAATGGAGGGATAATGAGGGGGAGGCCAAAGGCCTCCCTCATCTCATAATAAGAATTTATTTTCTTCATTAATAATAATAGTTTTTTTTTCCATATTGGTCCCTTACATCATTGATATTTTGAAATTATACATTCAAATTACTAATTAATCTTAAATCAATAATATTTTAAGACTTTAAACATCACTATTTCTCTAGAAGATAAAACATTAAATCTAACAAGATTTTACACATGGAAATATAAAAAAATTTAATATATTATGATAATTATAAACTTTTTATAACTATATTATAGTAAATACATAA
>NW_017973497.1:18385-20517 GCF_001876935.1 Asparagus officinalis
ATCTTTTCGATTCTCAGAGTGGAGATCCCACTTTTAGTTTCACCTTTCCGGATTCTGGGGGTGGAGATCCCACCTCGAGTTTCCTTTCCAGCTGTAGATAGAATATAAAATTCTTCCTCTTCAGCACCGGGAGATAGAATATAAAATTCTTCCTCTCCCGTTTCTCAATCTGTCTTTGCTTTTAGAAAAGACACGATTGTCAAATCCGGGCACTCGATGCACGGGGAATTTTATCCCGAAGCCTGAGTAGGGATAAGTCAACGCCTAACACGCGTTGCCGGGTAGTCTATTCCCGTGAGAAAGACGAAGTCTATGTATTCAAAATCATAGCATTAAGTCTAAGAGAAGCAATTCTCTTAGCACAACGTTACATGTGAAACGGGTTTTAATAATTCACATGCTAGCCCGATTCAAACGGTAATCGGTAAAGGCACGTCAAACCCGTTGATGGCTGGGGGTTTGCCAAAAATCCCAAAGTCTATGTCTAACACGCATTGCCGGTTAGTCTTTGACCGTAAAAAGGATAAAAGACTGCATATTCAACATTGTGGCAGGTTGTTATTAATAACACCATAATCCGTGCCTCACACGCGCGGGGAATTTTATCCCGAAGCCTAAGCAGGGATAAGTCAACGCCTAACACGCGTTGCCGGTTTAGTCTTTTACCGATTGAAGAAGACACCAGAATCCGAGTCTGGGGATTTTTATCCTGAATCCTAAGTAAGGATAAGTCAGCGCCTAACACGCGTTGCCGGGTAGTCTATTCCCGTGAGAAAGACGAAGTCTACGTATTCAATGTCGTAGCACTAAAAGAGTTAACTCTTTTAGCACAACGTTATGTGCAGAACGGATCTAAACAATCTGCATGCTAGCCCGACTCAAACGGTAGTCGGTAAAGGCTCATCAAACCCGTTGATGGCTGAGAATTTGTCAAAAATTCTATAAGTGCGAGTCATTGATGCATCAGCTCTGTTAGTTGGTCTCGTGACTCGATTATCCAAAAATATTAAAATAAGATCCATAAATGCAGATGAATCAGCTTTAACAGTTGGTCCTGCAACCCCGACACTTGGGACCGCCGTGCTCCAATACCTTAAGAGCTTAAACTGTGTATACTCCAGTAAACGTACGAGTATAAACTGTGTCAACGTACGACGTTCGAAACCCTAGGGTCAACGCCGGTCAACGCGTAACCCTAGGTCAACACCAGTCAACGCGTTGCGACCAAAAAGTCAACATTCGACGTTCGAAACCCTAGGGTCAATGCCAGTCAACGCGTAACCCTAGGTCAACGCCACAGTCAACGCGTTGCGACCAAAAAGTCAATATTCGACGTTCGAAACCCTAGGGTCAACGCCGGTCAACGCGTAACCCTAGGTCAACGCCAATCAACGCGTTGCGACTAAAAAGTCAAAGTTTGACGTTCGAAACCCTAGGGTCAACGCCGGTCAACGCGTAACCCTAGGTCAACGCCAGTCAACGCGTCACGACCAAAAAGTCAACATTCAACGTTCGAAATCCTAGGGTCAACGCCAGTCAACGCGTAACCCTATGTCAACGTCAGTCAACGCGTTGCGACCAAAAAGTCAATGTCTGTGTCAACGTTCGACGTTCGAAACCCTAGGGTCAACGCCGGTCAACGCGTAACCCTAGGTCAACGCCAGTCAACGCGTTGCGACAAAAAAGCCAACATTCGACGTTCGAAACCCTAGGGCCAATGCCGGCCAACGCGTAACCCTAGGTCAACGCCAGTCAACGCATTGCGACAAAAAGTCAACATTCGACGTTCGAAACCCTAGGGTCAACGTGTAACCCTAGGTCAACGCCAGTCAACGCGTTGCAACACAAGTCAACGTTTGACGATTCAAAAAACCCTAAGTCAACGCAACGTGACGGAGGTAGTTCAAAGTCAACTCAATGACACGAGCCAAACTCAATTCATCAGCTGTAGACTCGAGACTCCGACGACGGCCAGGCGATAAACGCAGCGCCAGAAAGACTTCGGCTATTCGTCAAAGCATTGAATAGACCAAAAATCGAAGGAGCCAAGAGTTAAAACTAATTACAGGTCCTTTACGCTGACTGAAGGCTAGACCAATCACATCCAAAGTATTCCAGCCTCTTCTATAAAA
>NW_017973498.1:0-19308 GCF_001876935.1 Asparagus officinalis
TCGAATATCTCGAAGCTTTTGGAGATTCGCAATTGATAGTCAACCAAGTCCGTGGAGAGTATGAAGTCAAGAACCCAGACTTGATCCTATACCACCAGGAAGCCATCAGAATGGCAGAATCTTTTGAAGAATTCTTTATCGAATACATCCCTCGTCTCCAGAACGCTTATGCGGATGCACTGGCAGCACTAGCGGTGAAGCTGAGCTGTTAGTCACAGTACGGACGCATCAACTCTGCGTACCCATATACAGTACGGAGATTGAAGAAGAAGATGACGGAAACATTAACGCCAAGGAGGTGAATTCAACTCAAATTGGGTCTGAGTCCCGAGATTGGCGTTTTCCTAGCATCGACTACGTCCAATATGGTATCCTGCCAGAGGATGTAAAAGAAAGGGAATCAATTCGCCGAAGAGCGCCAAGATTCTTTTATAATGCCGAGACCCATACGTTATACCGTAGGGGATACGATGGTTTATTACTCCGATGCCTTTCGAACAAAGAAGCAGAAGAAGTTCTTAAGGAAGCACACGCAGGAGAATGTGGTGCGCATCAGCCCGGTCCCAATTAAGGAAGCACACGAAGGAGAATGTGGTGCGCACCAGCCCGGTCCCAAACTGTATGATCGCATCAGGAGGATGGGATATTTCTGGCCAACGATGGTTCGTGACGCGATCGAGTACGCCCGACAGTGTCATGCTTGCCAAATACATGCAAATTATATGCATCAACCCCCAGAGCAGTTGCACACATCGTCCACATCATGGCCGTTCGAAGTATGGGGCATGGACATTGTTGGTCCTATTTTTCCTCCTTCAGTCAAAGGTGATCGATTCATTCTGGCGATTACGGATTACTTCTCAAAGTGGGCTGAAGCAATTCCGCTTAAAGAAGTAAAGACGAACAACGTCATCAATTTCATCAAGCATCATGTCATCTACAGACACGGCGTGCCAAGAAGGATCATTCATGACAACGGTCCGCAATTTATAAGCAACGCCTTCATCAGATTTTGTAACAAGTTCAAAATTGAAGACGTTTCATCAACACCTTATTATCCCGCCGCGAATGGATTAGCGGAGGCGTTTAACAAGACGATCATTAAGATCCTGTCCAAGCTCGTGAAGACCAATAAACGAGACTGGGACGATAAACTCGGTGAAGCACTCTGGGCTTATCGCACCACCATACGCACGCCTACGGGAGCTACCCCGTATTCGCTGGTATACGGATATGAAGCTGTACTACCGCTGGAAATTCAGATTCCATCCCTTCGGATCGCCCTCGCAACAGAGATGACAACGGAGGAACAACATCAAAAGCGTCTCGAAGAGCTTGAGAGGCTGGATGAAAAGCGCTTGGAAGCTCAACAGCAAATTGAGTTTTATCAGGCCAGGATGTCTAGGGCTTTTAACAAAAGAGTCCGACAGAGAAGCTTCAAGGAAGGAGATCTGGTCCTCGCTGCTCGCCGACCAATAATTCTCACCTCCAAGAAGAAAGGTAAATTCGAACCCAAATGGGAGGGACCGTTTGTAATAGACACAGTCTACTCAAACGGCGCATATCGCCTAATTACTCCAGAGGGCGCCAGGCAATTAATGCCAATAAATGGGAAGTTCCTGAAAAAGTACTATCCCTAGTACATTCAGGATAACTCATTTACCGGGAAGTTCCTCGAAGAATATTACACTTAATATTCCAGAGGATAACCCAAAATCATTGTCACCACCAAAATCCCTCACTGATCAATTTCAATTGACAGTGAGTCCACCAAAAATGTTTTTCTGGCCCTCTTGATTCTTTCCATGAACAAGAGGTCCACTTTCAGTTCAGAGTACCCTTTCGATAAACGAAAGAACTCCTTTCTTTTCTCTTTGGTCAAGCCTTCCCATGGTTATAGCCAACTTGAATGTTTGGAATTTGTTTTCGTACCAGTAATATTTACAATTTATTATCTACATTTCAGGTTATAGCCGCCTATGTCGTGCTTCTAAATAGGTTGATGGAGACGCGTCCCAACTATGCAAAGGACATACACGTATGCAGTCCATGGGTAACCGTAAGTAGAAATCCAATCCGAGACTATGTTGTAAGTTTCATAAGCTATATTCATATGTTCATCTGAACTTTCTTTGTTTTCTTAGAGATGCATCAATGAGAATAACCCGTCGAGTGTGGATCGAATGTTTAAGCCAATAACGACTACTCGCTTCCAAGAACTTGATAAGATTATTTTTCCACTCCTAACTTCATTTCATTGGCATTTGTTGGTATTCTCTGTAAAGGATAGAAGATTTCTTCATTATTCTTCTCTACGTGGATATATGTCTGATGCTAGTGAATTTAGAGTGAAGCTTATTTCTACCATTCCCGATGTTTGGTATTTAGACATTACTACTTGTCAGGAGGTAGAAAGTGTTGATGTACCTCAACAACGGGGGTTAGTGTATTCGACTTATTCATCTGTTGTTTTTTCATATGTGATTGTGCATAGATACTGTTATATTGATATTGCAAACATTTGAACTTGCAGTAGCTTGGATTGCGGGGTGTTCTTGATGGCATATATGTTTAGCCTCGTTTCCGGTCAAACTATTTCAATTGACCAAAAGGATTGTGCGAGACATAGAGCTCGTATCGTTGCTCTATTTCTATCTGAAGGTATATTTTCTATAATTGTAATGTTCATTGAACCGTTTTTAAACTCAATCTATTGTTCTTTTGATCAATCATATATATTTTGCTTTTAGGAAATCAGCGTGATCCTCAAGACCAATTCCCCGAATGCTAGATGCCAATTATCATATCAAGCATTTTTTGTGTACATATATATGTTTGGAAAGTTATTTGTAAAGTGATTTGTCTGAAACCTATGGGACTGTTGATGGGATTGGTTATGTAAAGTCATTTGTAAAATCATTTTGTGCAATCAGCTACTGTGGTTATGTAAAGTCATTTGAAAAGAACATATATATGTTTGGAAAGTTTTGATGTATAGTGATTTGTATGAAACCTATGAGACTGTTGTTGGGATTAGTTATGTAAAGTCATTTGTAAAGTCATTTTGTGTACTAAACCACAATGGTTAAATTATAGGTTATGTAAAGTTTTGTATGCTTTTACGTCATTGAAATTGATGGTTTATTACAGATATCAGCATGTTACACATAACCATAACACAACAAAAGGATGCAAAGGACATTCACACATAATTAATGGAAGCTTTCCACACTTCACTCTCTCTAGTTGCATCAGAATTGCAGCAACATATATAGAGTTCTCCTTTCAAACGTAAACACCAAAAACAGACACATGTTGATCCCCTAAAGAGATCAACACTACCACTATAGGCTCTCATTCACAAGCTTTATAATTGAGCAACACTAACACGTTATATTGTAAGTATAGCACATTATATCATAAGTGTAGCACGTTATATCATAAGTATAGCACGTTACATATAAGTATAGCATGTTATACTGTAAGTATAGCACGTTAACCTGTAAGTATAGCATCTAACCCCACAACCCGACCCGAACCCGACCCGAAACCCATTAAGACCCAACACAGAAAAACTCTCTTCCTGCTGTGCGGTCGATCCCCGCGCCTTACGCGGTCGACCGCGCAGCAGGAGAAAAGTCTATTGTGTGCCCGACTGCTGTGCGGTCGACCGCCGCGCACATCGCGGTCGACCGCACAGCAGAACAACTGCCTGCTATGCCTTCTATCACATGCTGATCAATCCCCTTGATTTCTCTAACATAGAAATTCTTGCTAGGCTCCCAAACACTATTTATCACATTTATTTAACATATATATGGTTATTCATCGCAAAAGAAATGTGTTTACCACTAATAACTCAATATATTCATTAATAAATTTACGGGGTTCTACATTCTTCCCCCCTAAAAAGAATTTCGTGTTAACCTGTAAGTATAGCATGTTATACTGTAAGTATAGCATGTTAACCTGTAAGTATAGCATGTTATGTCATAAGTATAGCACGTTAACCTGTAAGTATAGCACGTTATCTTATAAGTATATCACATTATGTTGTAAGTATAGCACATTATATCATAAGTATAGCACATTATTTCATAAGTATAGCACATTACATCATAAGTATAGCACGTTAATCTGTAAGTATAGCACGTTAACATGTAAGTATAGCATGTTATACTGTAAGTATAGCACGTTAACCTGTAAGTATAGCACGTTATAGTGTAAGTATAGCACGTTATACTGTAAGTATAGCACGTTAACCTGTAAGTATAGCATGTTATACTGTAAGTTAGCACGTTATACTGTAAGTATAGCACGTTAACCTGTAAGTATAGCATGTTATACTGTAAGTATAGCACATTAACCTATAAGTATAGCATGTTATGTCATAAGTATAGCACGTTAACCTGTAAGTATAGCACGTTATCTTATAAGTATAGCACATTATGTTGTAAGTATAGCACATTATATCATAAGTATAGAACATTATTTCATAAGTATAGCACGTTACATCATAAGCATAGCACGTTAACCTGTAAGTATAGCACGTTAACATGTAAGTATAGCACGTTAACCTGTAAGTATAGCACATTAACATGTAAGTATAGCACGTTATACTGTAAGTATAGCACGTTAACCTATAAGTATAGCACGTTAACCTGCAAGTATAGCACGTTATCTTATAAGTATAGCACATTATATTGTAATGATGGCACGTTATTTTGTAAGTATAGTATCCTATATTCAAAATTATGATAACAAACACAAATCCTACATCCAAAAGTATAGCATGTTTTTCATTGATATCATAAGTATAGCACATTTTACATCCAAATGTATCCACATGTATAACATAGCATATCTATCCAAAAGTATAGCATATCTATCCAAAAGTATAGCATATCTATCCAAAAGTACAGCATATCTTCTAACCAAAAGTATTGTGTAGACCATATCTAGTCTGCAATAGGCTGTCTACATGTTCTACGGTTGTGACCATACTGTTGACATCTACTACATTTTAACTCTTTGGCCGGATTCAATCCCGAAGGAATGCGCTTTGTCCTTGGTCTTCCACGAAGAATTGATGTTGTTGGTGGCCGAATCACCATATTTTCATCATCTATACATGGCTTGTCATCGTCAGGAATTGGGTATATCGGAAAGGAGTAGCATTTGCGGTATGTCTCCACACTAAAGTAGTGGGAAATATAGGAGTAAAGGGTGTCCATATTCTGTCGAATAACCGTCGCAGCATGTTTGTAAGGTAGCCCGACAACTTGCCATTCACGACAAGCGCATGTGCGTTCATTCAAGTTTACTTCAACGGTGGGGAAATCATACACCTCGTACCTTCCTGTAGTAGAAGGAATTGCAGAAAGACAACGTGATTGCTCATTGATATGAATAAGGTGTTCTTCCACAGTAGGAACAAATGATGTGGTCCACTTGTGGATCATTTTCTTGCGGATATTATCAATTGTTTGGGTAATTGGCAAATAACGAGCTTCTTTGATCCAAGAATTGAATGACTCCGCCACGTTTGATGTCAACCATCCATATCTACATGCATGTCAATAAATAGTAAGTATAGCAGGAACATATATCTCAAAAATTTGCATTTAAAATTCTGTATAAATTTAAATTTCAACCTCTTCCCAGGAAAATAACAATTAGCCCAATTTTCTGGACTCATCCTCAACATTTCGTAATAGGCGATCTCTGATTTGTTCCTTAGCTCGTTGCATTCATTGTTATAGGCACGAGAAGTGTATGCATAAGCGGCCCTCTTCATAATTTGCACACATTCATCTCGTAAAGGTGGTATAATACCTTTTTCGATAGGTTATTCTTAAAATTAGCCAAAAGATGACGAATACAATAAGAGTGATGTGACCATGGAAAGCATTTCTTCACAGAATTCTGAAGTCCTTTGTCCCTATCGGAGATTAACACCAGTTCATCATCTGGAGTATATGGATCTTCATCATTGAAGAGAATGTCTCGAATGCATTCCAGAAACCATTCCCAATTACTCTCATTCTCCGTCCCGCATATGCAAATTGCTACGGGAAACATACCACCATCTCCATTTAGAGCAGTTGCGGCAAGTAAGGTTCCTTTATACCTAAAAAAGAAAAGAACAATCATGAAACAAAGTATAATATGAAGTAGTACATTAATGCAAGTTTTGATTAGATTGAACTCTACCATACCTATCAAAAAGATGTGTACCATCCAAGAACAATATTGGTCTACATCCCTCCATAAACCCTTTCCAACAAGCATAATAAGACACAAATACTCGTGTAAATCTTCCGTCTTCATGCTCTAAGTGAACAATTGATCCCGGATTGGTTTCTATAACTTTATCCTTATACCATCGGAGTTGGTCATATGAAAATTTAGTATCACCATACAACTCACGTTGAGCTAGCTCTTTTCCCCACCAAATTCTATGATAAGGGATGTCCAAACCAAATTCCATTTTAAGCTTCTTTTGGAAATCAATTGGGCGATAAGTGGGTTGTTCCTTCAATATGGTCTTGAGTTGATTAGCATTCCACTTACGAGATGCCCGTTGATATCCTTCCTTTCCTATGCCTCCTCCCAAGCAACTATGAGAACTATATATTTTTTTCACATAGAATCGATCATTATCTCTACGACGGGTGCAATGAACCATCCATTCGCAGTTTGCGGCCTTGCATTTTGCTGTCACCCTTTTGCGTTCATTTTTTACAAATTCAAAGTTAAATCCTCGTGCAATAGAGTAATTACTTAAACTCCGCCGACAATGTTCAACATCATCAAATTCTTGACCAACACTTCTAATAGCATTGTGCCATGCAATAGGAATCATATTAGAGCTCTCAACTTCCCGCGACATATTTTGTGAATACGATGGATTTTGTGAATGAGAAACATGATCATCACTAGAGGGGATATACGGATTACTGCATAGAAAATTGTACAAGAGTTAAGAAAGTGATAATGTTAAAAGTACGAAACTATATCAAAAGTGTAAATTACCTTATATGGACATCGTTAGCTTGTATGCCAAATAATATGTCTCGATTCATCTCAGCGTTCATGACAACAACATTCTCCTTGCAACTTCGATGTACATTGACCATTATCGAGACATCAACATCATCACATACACGAACATATATTTCTTGCGTGTGGGGTACTTTGTAAGTCAACTGTATCGTGCTTGCACTACAAGCAATTAACGTGCTATACTTACAGTATAACGTGCTATACTTACAGATTAACGTGCTATACTTACAGGTTAACGTGCTATACTTACAGTATAACATGCTATACTTACAGGTTAACGTGTTATACTTACAATATAACGTGCTATATTTACAGTATAACATGCTATACTTACAGGAGAACATGTTATACTTACGATATAACATGCTATACTTACAGGTTAACGTGCTATACTTACATGATAACGTGCTATACATATGTGATACGTGCTATAACTAATTTTTAACTAGTTTTTATGAATTCATAATAATAATGAAATTAGTGTGAGTAAATTACTGTGAAATAATCATGCACAAAATGATCATAATAAATTGTAAAGTTGGTAGTGGAGTAATTGTCGTGCATAAAACGATCATAATAAATAGTAAGGTTGGCAGTGGAGTAAATTAGTGTGAAATAATCATGTGAAATAATGGGTGGTTAATTACAAAACGTCATTTAACTAACATTTAACTAACATATCAAATACTGTAAGTATAGCACGTTATCATGTAACTAATAATACTTGGGTTTAAAGATAAAGCTAGGTTAACGTGCTATACATACAAATTAATGTGCTATACTTATGATATAACGTGCTATACTTACAATATAATGTGCTATACTTACAGGTTAACGTGCTATACTTACAATATAACGTGCTATACTTACAGGTTAACGTGCTATACTTACATGATAACGTGCTATACTTGCATGATAACGTGCTATACTTACAGGTTAACGTGCTATACTTACATGATAACGTGCTATACTTACACGAGAACATGCTATACTTACGATACAACATGCTATACTTATAGGTTAACATGCTATACTTACATCATAACGTGCTATACGTATGTGATACGTGCTATAACTAATTTTAACTAATTTTTATGAGTTCATAAATAATAATGAGAAATTAGTGTGAAATAATCATGTGAAATAACTAATGTGAAATAATAAAGTGGAATTAATGAGTGGTTAATTACAAAACCTTATTTAACTAACATTTTACCAAATTATATGAACTCATTTAACTAACGTGAAATAATAATATGGAATTAATAATGTGAAGTAACTAATTAATGTGAAATAATCATGTGAAATAATCATGTGAAATAACTAATGTGAAATAATAAAGTGGAATTAATGTGAAATTTTATGAACTCATTTAACTAACATATCAAATAATTGTCATGCATAAAATGATCATAATAATTTGTAAAGTTGGTAGTGGAGTAAATTGAAAAATTTTACCTTTAAATGCTAAGAAAGTTGGTGAGAATTAATTGATGGGTTAGGAGAGAGCTTTCATTTCTAATAATGGAGTGAGAGAATGGGAGATGAAGTGGGAGATGAAGAAGGAGAGAGAGAATGAAGTTGGTGAGAATTAATGGATGAGAGAGATAGAGAAGACAGGAGGAGAGAAGGGGAGTCTTTCCCGCCATTTACAGCAAGAGAGAGGGTGGGAGGGGGGCCCACTTACTGGAAGGTTAAGATTGGAATTTAGGAAAAATATATAGGGGGGACCCACGTATGAGAGGATTGTATTTTAGAATTGGGTTTAAAAACAAATACCAAAAGTGAATTGGGCTTAAAGATAAAGTTTAAAATACTTGGATTAAAGATAATTGTAGGTAAACAAATGGGCCTAAAGATAAAAAACCCCTTTTTTTAAATATGAGAGCGTTTATAATTAAAACTCATTTGTAAGGACATTTTTAGAATTGTAAAAGCGTGGCTCACATTTGTAACTAATAAATTCGACTATAGTTACAAATTACAAAGGGACTTTACTTGAATCGAAAAAGTTACACAACTTCCTTCCGACGTCATGACGACTACGAGTTTTCTTAACCGCGAATTGGTTTTGTACTGCGAAAATTGCAACTACTCCACAATAGAAATTCAAACTACCTAATACTGCTATTAATAAGTTTTAAAATTGAACTAAACTGCTATAACTGAGACTTCATGCGAGAACAGTTGCGGCAATGATATTCGCATATAACATTTATGATGCCCCTTTTTTTTTGGTTAATAACAGAAAATATAATTTATATATGCCTACAGCTTCAATGCTCCATGAAAAATTGTTGGAGCACTGATGGCATATCTGTAAATATATTCCTTAAAAATAGCTCTCACATTTCTAGATAGATAGATTTGGTAGTTAGGAGGTGTTCCACACCCAAAATTGTAATTAACTATAGGTTAAAAGGTTACTTTAGGAAATACAATTTAGGAGAGAAACCAAATTGTTGATTAGTTACAATTCTTCAACTAACTAATTTCAATTTAGCATAATCCTCTACCGTGGTTTTGCTCTTGTGCTTTGAACTAAGGGGGTGTTTGGCAATCTGAAAGTGAATTTAAAATATGTAAGTTACTTTTTTTTACAAATGACTTTTACATCCATGTCAGCACGCAAGTGAAATACAGTGTTTGTTTGAAAAATTAAATTATTATCGAAAGTGCAATGTGAAGATGACGTGGCAAAATAAGATTAATTAGAAAATATAATTAAAATTATTTAATTAAATTACTTATCTTTTTGTCACTTTCATGTGACTTCACCATTTTTTTAGGGGAAGTCAAAATTACATTAAATCTTATGTGGCAACTTTCTTACATCTCACTTTCATAACCACTTACATGAAAACAAACACCTTAATTATTAAATGAAAGTAACTTTCTCACTTTCATCTTTCACTTGCATGCAAACAAACACCCCCTAAAACTTTTAATTTTGATTGCTGAAGGAAATTAGTTAATTGCTTACATTCACTAGTATCCACAGATTCATTCTGATGTCTTGGTCATTTACTCGGTGGTAGGTAGCTTTGTTCTGTTTGTCCATGGGAGGAATCAACTGCACTTTCCATAGTTCAAAGAAACATAAAGGCAAGGACTCATCCTATTTCCCTAGTTTATAAGCTAATTTTTGCTAGTCTTATTTGTCCTCTTGATTAATTATCTTTTATATATTGTTTATAAAAGGCAACGACGCATCCTATTATCCAAAATTTCTCGTGAAGCGGCGCTATGAAAGGTATCCCCATCTTTTTCCTTTTAATTTTTTTAATTATATAGAACACTATGCTATGCTCATTGTTCTTCGCCTCTATAAAGGCATTGGATGATGATTAAAAGACTCTAAAGTAATTATGTCATGTGATGAGAAAGGAAAAAAAGCAACAGAGTGGTTGCATTTAGGATAGAAAGCAATTAGAAGAGAATTTTGAAAGACTAAAATACCCATTCTTAATTTAGCTCATTTGTTATTTTTATCAATATAAAAATTAAAAAAAGCCTATTTTTGGAGCACCGAAGCAAACCGCTTTATATATTTTAAAAAGTTTACGTGAAAAATGTCATCTAACAAAATCTCACCAATGATATAATTGAACAATTACATGTGCCAACAATTTATTTAGAGTGATCTTGCAAACTAATGCATGCAAGACACTAACCTTTCTCTAGTGGGGAAACATGCGTAAAATGGTTTTGATTAGCTTTTGGTGCAAAAGTTGCGGCGAAAAAGTACAAAAATAAACTGAGCAAGTGCATCGTTATCAATAAACATGTAGCGTATTCTAATCTATATTTATATTTATATATTTACTTATAAAAGAGGATATGGGTGTCAAAACTATTAATTAAGATGAACAACCGTAATGGATATATTGGACAATTTAGAAACATATCATATTTCATCCGTAAGACTATTCTTGATCTCTTATCCTATTTTCTTGATAGATTTCGTTTCGTCCCTATCTTATCACTCTTTGACTCCGGAGTTTCCCTCGGTTCTTGTCCCATCGCTTCGTGATTATACGCTCTCTTCCTATAATTCATCTTCCTCGTATCAGTCATTATTTCAAATGTTATTATTTTTACAACTATTTTTCTTTGATTTGACTTATATATCGTTGATTGTATTGATTTTCACATTATTTATTATATTATTTTATATATCATACACATTGTTATATTGTGTGTTTTTCATTAAAAATATATATCATTACTTATACATTTCCAATATATAGTTTTCTATCAGTCAGTTTTGCCCTGTTAGATTATTTTAGCATGTTCATAATTGGGTTCGTTATTTCTAAGAGTAATGTTTTTATGTTTTGATATTCAAACAATTATCCATATTGTTAGGTTTGGATTGAGTTACTAATTATATAGTTTTGTTACATTATCTCGTACCATTGGTTATTAATCTTTTATTCCTAATATAAAAGATTTTTCTAAATAACATTTGTGAGTATGTATAGTATTTATTCATGGTTTGTTTATAGTGTAGTTGCATATTTGTTGTTGTTTGCTTCGTTTTCGATATGTATTATTTTATCATTGTGATAATATACATTGTATACACGTGTTATTTTTCAGTATTTATTTTATGGTAATTTTTAGATTTTTATGTCTTTTATTGTGTCGTTGTTTGTTGTTCATTCTTCATTCATTATTTTCGTTACTTGTATTATGTTTTACTTTTCATTCTTTATAATTACTATTCTCTTTTCATTATAATGTATTCACGTAGATTATTATATTTACGATGTTATTTTATTGATTTATAGTCATTCATGATTTTAGTATCAATTGTGTTTAATCGTGTTCTATTTCATGTATTATCGGTGTTTATTTTGTATGTATTATTATTCTAATTGCTTTATGATTGCTTTTCCTATTATCTTTGATTTATACTTATTATTATATCATTCTATTTTGTTATATGATCCTGTTGATGTTTGTTTTTTTTGCTCATTTACTCGTTTTTATTGATATTATATCTTACATTGTGTTTTTAATATCTTTAGTTTGAACTTGTATTGATTGTATTTTTCATAATTAAATTTTTTTGTTTTGATTAACCATTGTTATACCATGTTATTATGTTTTGTTTAAACTGTTATGTATTTTAGATTTTTGACTTTTCTTATTATGTTGTTTATGTGTATGTTTGTTCTATTGTATTTGAATTATTTTTGTGTTTGCCTTAGATTTATTGTTCTTACTTGATTTTATTCTTACTTAATATATTTCTGCTTTGTTTCTATGGATGTTCTTACTTGATTTTATTCTTACTTAATATATCATTAATTATTGATTTTCACTATTAATTAAGATGAACAACCGTAATGGATATGGGTGTCAAAACTATTAATTAAGATAGTTTGCCTAGATATATTTATATATCATTAAAGTAGCATGTGTGCTACTTCTCATTCTCTATGATAATGATGCTCTTATGATACAGCTAGTTAGGCTGAGTTTTACTCTTAATAAGTCCAACGCGTGTATGACGGAGGGTATGATATTCAGCTAAAGTACCCTTGGAGGACTTACTTACGTGAGAGGAAACGTGATGGTCGCGGTTGGGGGGGCTGGACTAACCCCTAGAAACTCTCATGAGTCGGTTATTGTGAGTATGGTGTTTAATGCTCAACCCTCTTTGCTCAATAGATGAAGACATATTATGTGTGTTTTCGTCAATACCTATTTAAAGGGGCCTAATTCAAGACCTAGTTCATTATGTCCCTCAGGTGGCGATGAACTCACTAAGGAAATGTTCAAAGCCGAAAGCTACCTCTCCCGAATTCACGATATGAAAGGTTGTCCAATCTATATTTGTTTTGTGATTTATTAATTTATTAATTTTTTAGTTTTCAATCAATTAGGGGGAGGGGGGGGGGGCTGTTGGATATTTTGTTTAAGAAAAGGTAATTTTGCCTTCATGAATAGCAATAAATTTTGTAATCAAAACATATTTTAATTTTGTAATCAAGACATTGATGTGGGAAACAAATTTGGTGAATGGTTTGGTGGGATGAAGAATCTGTATCTGCTGAAGGGGTTAATATCTTGTTAAATTCTTTATCTTCTATAATAACGTTCAGTTGTCAGATTTAGTGCAAGGTGTTCTGTTGTCAACGTTCTTTTCTCTTTTTTCTTTAAAGAAACTAAATGTACGTATTCAATAAATGAAGATGTGAAGAACCTTAAAACACTATGAGATGCTGGAATTTGTTCATGAAAAGATTCTACCTTAAAACACTATGAGATGCTGGAATTTGTTCATGAAAAGGTTCTTAGGCATTTCTTTTCAAAAAAAAATATGTCCATAATACCTATACTGTTAGTATGCAAAACTTGCTGCATCTTAATCTGCATATATTTTTAACATGGTTAATTGCAGAATGGATAACTTGGGCACTGAAGCTAATAAAGTAAACTTGGATGACGATGATTTAATATATACTCCTCAAGTATCAGATGAGTTGAGGCAAAAAAAAGGGTAAGAATTTGACACAATAAATGATGTTGTGACATTCTATAATGCTTATGCTAAAGCAGCTGGGTTTAGTGTAAGGTCTTGGACTACTCAGAAAGAGCCGGGAAGTTGTGAAATAAGAAGGAAGGAGTATGTTTGTTTTAAACAAGGAAAATTTCTAAAAATCGCGGATGTTGGAAAGAAAAGACGTCGAGGAAGCTTAGCTGAGGATTGTACTGCCAAAATTGTTGTTTTAAAATCAAACTCCGGAAAATACATTGTTACTGTTTTTAATGAGGAGCACAGTCACCCACTATCAACACCATCAAAGGTTCATCTTTTAAGGTCCCATCGTAACGTTTCAGCCGTAACAAAGTCTCTAACTAAACAGTTATCCATGGTGAATATACCTCAGCATCAACAATTCAGTTTACTTAGAGTACAATCTGGATGTATAGAAAATATTGGGTGCACTCAAAGAGATTTGTATAATCATGCAAGGGATATCAGTGCTGATTTGAAGGGGCATGATGATGAAATGTTTTATGAGTATTTAAAATTGGAACAAGGAAAGAATCCCTCATTTACTTTTCAAATTGAGGCCGATGAGGAACAAAAGATTACTCATTGTTTTTGGTCCGATGCAAGATCAGGGCGGGCTTACAAATTTTTCGGTGATGTTGTAATCTTTGATACTACTTATAATACTAATCGCTATGGCCTTATATTTACACCAATAATGGGGGTTAACAATCATGGTCAAACAATTGTTTTTGCTTGTGGATTTTTAAATCATGAGAGCGTTGATGATTTTGTATGGTTATTTAATCAGTTTTTGGCAAGTATGCCTGGTGGTGCCACGAAGATGATTATTACCGATCAAGATCCATCTATGACTAAGGCATTCCCTCTTGTTCTTCCAAATACTTTTCACAGGTATTATAGTTTGTATATATTATTGAAAATATTTATATACATAGCCTTTCTTTTTAACACTTTTTTTTAATTCTTTTGACAGGTATTGTAGTTGGCATATATTAATGAAGTTTTCTGAGAAAATTAATGCAGTGAAGTATAGTATTTACAAAAGTGAGTTCTCGACTTGCATTTGGAAATCAGAGACTCCTGAAGAATTTGATTTATAATGGGAAAGTCTGATTAAGAAAAGTGGGTTAGAAGGAAACAAGTGGTTGTGACCAATATGAACTTCAGTCAAGATGGATTCCTGCATATGTTAATCACATTTTCTTATCAGACATGTCAAGTAGCCAACGAGCAGAAAGTGGACATGCATTCTTCAAGAAATTTGTTTCGAAGAATAATTCATTGGTGGATTTTATGATACAGTTTGGCAGGGGACTAGTACGCCAACGTCACGAGGAGTTGATGGCCGATCACAAAGACTTGATTGAGAAACCTAAGCTTAGAATAAATCATGACTTTTTGGAGCAAATGGTTGATATTTACACTAATGAGATGTATTACAAGTTTGAGGCTGAAGTGTGTGACAGCTTTAACTACAAGTTGTAGTTTGTTAGGGAAACCGACAATCGTTGTGTGTATCAAATTCAAAGAAAGAAGCTCGCAACAAGCAAAGTTCGCGAAATCGTTTATGACAAGGACTTGGATTTGGTTTCTTGTAGTTGTAAAAAGTTTGAAAGCGCCGGAATCATATGTACTCACATTATCTCCTACTTGATGAAATTTGATGCTGAAATATTACCCGATAAATACATCTTAATGATGAAATTTGATGCTGAAATATTACCCGATAAATACATCTTAAAGAGGTGGACTAAGTCTGCAAAATTGGGGACAATGGTTGATGATAAAGGTATGCAGATAAGCCCTGACAATTCTTATCTTTTAACACGGAGTCAATTTATCCAATCATCTTTGGAATTAGTTGACAAGTCTCTTGTATGTGAAGAAACGAGGAAGATGTTTACCGATGGAGTGCGTATCATTAATGAGCAAATCGACCAATTCATTAGTAGCCACATGGTTAGTGGCTGCACGGTTGCAAAGAGCTTCACCGAGAAAAATAATCAAATGAGTAGTAATTTAATGGATGGTGGTACTAGTGTGTAGGATTCTTATACTTTTCAAAATAGTTTCAATGAACCCAATCAAGTGCGAGCAAAAGGTTGAAGGGAGGAAAAGAGAAAGCAATGGCTAGAGCAAAAAATAAAAAAGATAGACGTTGCCTCAAGTGAAGATGGGGATGATGTGCTCATATGAAGACGGTCTTCATCTGAATCTCGTTTTAATGTATGTTATCTTGTACACTCCTTGTTTTTATTTTGCACATAAGGATTTGTTTATACCCTTAATTAGGAATTAGTTATAGACTTACTATGACTAACACACAAAAGTTATTTTGCACATAAGGATTTGTTTATACAGAAGTCTGTTATATAAATATGCTCATTATTGATTAGTTTTCTTGGTGACATCTAAGTGCAGAAATCTTGAGTTCTGTAAAGTAAAAAAACCTGACACTTGTGCTAGATCTATAAGGTATTACCAATTTAATTTGTAACACAGAATGCACTTGTGCATATTGTATATCCTTTTTCCCTTTCTTCATGGCTAAGATATTCTTGCTAACAATGAAATTAGTCAAGATATAACAGCATAACTAATGTATTGACTTTGATGTGATCATTCTAAGGAACATGGAGGACACAGAAATTCGGATTTGAAGTTGACAAAATCTTTGTGCAGTTCTGGTTATTCGGAAATTTGTTGTGATCATTCTCAGGAACATGTCATACAGTGATATTATGTTGACAAAATCTTGCTTTTGCTTAGCTATCTTGTAAGTGGGGAGTGCAATGAAGTTGATATGGGAACCAAGTTGAAGTTGTGTATTTTGCCTTATTTAATGAAGTTGTGTTTTGTATGTTGTAAAGGACAAGTTATCTTTTGCATGTTGTAAAGGAAGAGTCAATGTTGCTGTTGGTCACCCTATTCCTGAGAATTTTGAAGAGCAAATGAAGCTGGCTACGGCTGCGGCTAAAGCCATCATGTTTATGTATGTTTAACTTGTTCATCTGTATGTTTATGTATGTTTTCCCCTCTTTCTATTTGTTGGAAGTGTGAATATTTCCTGGTGATATGCTTCTTCAAGCCATCATGTTTTCGTGCATTTGCTAGGCTAATTATGCTCTCTTACCTACATACTATAATAATTATGCATCGAGATATTGGAGTTCTGTCAATCTACCAGCCAAGGTACGACAAGGGATTGTCCATTTACAAAATTTTCCAAATAATTCTCTGGGTACTGAGTATATACAAGTTCCAATACATCTCCCACCTAATAATGTATGTAAGCCAACTAACTCCTGCATTCTGCATATGCCAACAAATTAAACTCCACATTGCATATAGCAATTCTGAAAGGCTTGATGTTTTCCCTATAAAAACACTTCTTCAATGGTTATCTGCAAACAAATAATGACATGCATCTTTACCACATTGGTTATCTGCAAACAAATTAAACCCCACATCATATGCTGAACAAGAGACTCTCCTATACCAGGTTCAGGAGACTCTTCGTTTATTACATCATATGCTGTTCACAAGTCCTTGATGAACACAAGCAGAGACTCTCCTATACCAGGTAAAGTTAAAATAAATATCAACTATTATGTCACATCTTAGCAAGATAGGATATTGGAACAATTTTGAAAACAGACCCATCACATACCTGTTACAAAAATATTCTTAAAAGATGACATGTTCTGAAAATATATGTTCTGAAAAATAGGTTCTGAAAAATGACAAGTCCAAAATATAAGATGCATAAATATTATATCACATAACTTACAAATCCCATCACATACCTTTTACAATGGAAAAGCTAACAAATACTGCAACGATACATACTACAAACACAAATATTGTAAACATTGAACCTAATGTAAAAATATAGATCGGGGAAATAACAATTTCCCGAAATTATTCCTTGTCCTTATCTTTATTATGCATATCCGAAAATATTTGTTGTTGAAATTGAAGTGGTGTCTGGACAGGCCTTGAGCTGGATGCTGAATCACGATCGATGGTGTGCTTCTCCCATTCACTCAAAGCCTCTTCATACATTGCAAACCCTTTGTAGGAGGCATTTGGAAATTTATCAACAGCGAATTTACATTCCTCCAAATTATCAAAAATGCAACATTGTCGACCTCTCCTCGCAATATAAAAACGCTTTCTTGCCATGGATAACCTGCGTCAAATAGAGCTTCAACGAGAGTAGATGAGCATATGGTCTCACTAAGATACGTATCAGTGCAAGCTCTTTGGCCTTTGTACTCCTACTTGGATTGTTGGGATTGTTTGATATTTAGAACAAGATAGCACTTACTTTTATCAGTACATTGCTGAATTAACCTATCAAATCAGTGCAAGCCCAGTTGTTATTGTTTGTCTCTGCCTCATAAGACATTTTTGTTACATGCCGACTGTCAAGATTCTTATAAGGTTATCGAGCTTCTCCATTATTGAACTCGGTTGTTAACAACTTGATACCCTAGCCAATAATCTGAAGCTTTAATACCAGTTTGTTGTGAAAAAATCGACATAAACACAAAATTTAAAGAAAATTATGTGACTAGAAGAAACCAGAGATTTGAGTGCTTTGACACTAGAGGCCTGTATCAAAATATCTAATTGTACTTAGTAATCTCTTAATCCTTAATTGATACTAGAGGCCTGCATTAAAATTATGGGACTAGAAGAAACCAGCGATTTGTGTGATTTGTGTGGAATTGCTTTTGTACTTAAATCTCTAATTGTACTTAGTAATCTCTTAATCAAAATATCTCAAAGAATAACCAGAATAACTAGAAGAAAATTATAGTACGATTTTAGAAGAGTATGGGCTCTTATTGTAGATACTTGAAACTTCTAATTGGCCCTTACTTATTAATGCAAATAACCCTCTTAGTACGTTAATTCCAAACAATCTAAGCAAAATCATGCGATGATTCAGATCTACGACGAGAAAATAACCAGATCTAACAACAGAAAACGAGAATAGAACCAATATCTAAGCATTCTTTGTGTAGTTAAACATCAATTAAAGGAACAAACAGCTTACAAGTTGGCTTGCGGAGATCGGGAGCAAAATTTCTGACGACCGCCGACGGCGAGTAAGCGGAGGAGGAGCTGAAGGCTGAGTCTGTCAGCGGAGTTGGTTTCCCGACCGATGCTTGATTCGACGTCGAGGTCTTGACCGATCGGCGTCGTTGTTGTCTCGTCAGAAGGGTTTGGGAACGATTTGGGGTTTTTTGTGAGGAAGGGTTTGGGAACGATTTGGGGTTTTTTGTGAGGAGTTTGGGGATTTTTGAAACGGAAATGATCACGAGAAAGCAACTTTTGGAGCTTTTTTGTCGTTGTAGATTTTCAAAAAAAACCCTGCTACGGAGATCACGAGCTCGAGATGGGATCACGGATTTGTCAGACATTTTTCTAAAAAAACCCTTGCTTTCAACGATCTCAGCCAGATGCGTACGCATCAGTCCGCATGAGAAATCCTCTCTCTCTCTCTCTATATATATATATATATCACACACACATATATATATATATATATAGTCCGTTTCTCATACGGATCAATGCGTACGTACTCGTTCGTTTGCGCGAGCTGCAGGATGTTTTTTGTAAAAATCACCTCCAGCTGGCCTCAATCAAACGAAGGCTCACCCTCCCCCATAAAAAATCTTCTTTTATTTTTCCCCCCCCCC
>NW_017973498.1:19799-20513 GCF_001876935.1 Asparagus officinalis
CGTTCGAAACCCTAGGGTCAACGCCGGTTAACGCGTAACCCTAGGTCAACGCCAGTCAACACGTTGTGACAAAAAGTTAACATACGATAATCTGAAACCTTAAGTCAGCACAATATGACAGAGATAGTCAATTCAAAGTCAACACATTGACACGAGCCAAACTCAACTCACTAGTGATAGACTCGAGATTCCGACGACGGCCAGGCGATAAACGCAGCGCCGGAAGAACTTCGGTTATTCGTCAAAGCATCGAATAGACCGAAAATCGAAGGAGCCAAGAGTTGAAGCTAACTACAGGTCCTTTACGCCGACTGAAGGCTAGACCAATCACATCCAAAGTATTCCAGCCTCTTCTATAAAAGAAACGAGTCCGGAACGCTTTGGAGGGGGTATCTGTAGGCGTCGAAAATCACCTATAGGTCTCTACGAACAGCTCAGTGTTAAGGAATGACGATGAACATCACTATCCGGTTCACAGGAGTTCGATTGACGTCGGTGAACGCTTGAAGTGAATCGACGAACTACGTGAGCTGACAGAATTCCGGAATGACGAAGGTGCGGGCTAATTGGGAGCCTCGTGATATTTACAAAGGGAACAATGCCCTTCGTGTCTCATTCATTCTACAGATAATCCAACCATTGAAACTGATAGAACTCCTTGTCAGCTTTCCAACGCATTTGGAATCACTCAGATCCGAGTTCAGACAAAGAAGT
>NW_017973499.1:0-20400 GCF_001876935.1 Asparagus officinalis
TCATTTGGAGACCTCCACAACGGCTCTTCCACCGACGACTTTACTGACAATTTCTCTAGCCTCTACCGATGTGGTAGACGTTCCAAGGTCATCTCAAATGGGGGAACTGATAGCTTTGCAATCGAGTCCATCTCAGCTAGATATCGGCACTCCTTCACAAGCCACTACACCGAAATCGCCTGCTGGTCTTTTACTTAGCTTAGCATCTTCAGAAGTTTCTGTACCGTCGCCTATTGCTGTTTCGAGCCCCGCAGACGTACCAGATTTTGTCAAGATTTCCCTTGACTACTTGAGAGGGCTTACCAAGAAAATAATTGAGGTTGTGCTAGCCGGACGAGATACTTTTGATACCTTCAAACCCATGCTCACGAATAGTTTGAACAACCTCAAGCTTGTAGGTGACGTCGACGTCGTTCAGCGCTGCTCTGAAGCTATCTCACGTCTAGAGGGACAACTCAGATTCTTGGAGGCTTTGGGTCGCGCTGATATCCAAGCGCAGATTGCATCTACTTTTGAGGATATTCGAGCCGAAGAACTCAATAAGTATGAAGCCGCTCAACGTCATATAGCTGAGGAAGAGGTTGAGGTTGAACAACTGCAACAGCTACATGCTCAAAAACAAGTTGAGCTGACACTTTCGAATACTTCTCTGGAGAATTTGCGAGAGAAGATCGCTGCCGCTGAAGTGGAGTTGACTAGGATGAAGGCTCAATTCAAACGAGAAGAATCTATTGTCACTGAGCTCAACGTCAAAAGTGCTGCTTCCCTGGTGAATTACCGTGCCAAGGCTGGTGCTCTGGAAGAGGCTAAGAAGGAGGTATCTGCCATGCTGTCTAGTGAGGACGAGCTTCGGCAACGGGCCGAGATGCTGGTTCGGGCCGACCATGAAGAAAAACTTTCTGACATTAAGTCTCAGCTAACTTCATTTGATCTGATGAATTGATGAGCCTGTTTTCGTATCGTTCTTTTGGTAGGAACAAATTGATGAGCCTGTTTTTGTATCGTTCTTTTGGTAGGAACAACACTTATCTTAGGTCACCTTGTTTTCCTTTAAATAAAGGTAGTGTTGCCGTTTGGCTTTTTATTGTTTCTTTTTCATATCATGTTTTGACATGGAACAATGAAATACCAATTTGATATTGCGACAACAACTATTTATTCCTCTTGTACTATGCTTTTGCCTTAAATATTGGAAGAATAATGTAAATGCCAGGAATACAGTATTAACGTGGCACACTTTGTGGTCCCGTCGCTCTATTGTTAAGAGTCGACGAGTGGAAGGTGTTGCGATTGGAGCAACTTTGAGGACTTATCGCTCTATTGACGAGAGTCGATAAGTTAGAAGTGTTGCGATTGGAGCAACTTTGAGGACTTATCGCTCTATTGACGAGAGTCGATAAGTTAGAAGTGTTGCGATTGGAGCAACTTTGAGGACTTATCGCTCTATTGACGAGAGTCGATAAGTTAGAAGTGTTGCGTTTGGAGCAACTTTGAGGACTTATCGCTCTATTGACGAGAGTCGATAAGTTAGAAGTGTTGCGTTTGGAGCAACTTTGAGGACTTATCGCTCTATTGACGAGAGTCGATAAGTTAGAAGTGTTGCGTTTGGAGCAACTTTGAGGACTTATCGCTCTATTGACGAGAGTCGATAAGTTAGAAGTGTTGCGATTGGAGCAACTTTGAGGACTTATCGCTCTATTGACGAGAGTCGATAAGTTAGAAGTGTTGCGTTTGGAGCAACTTTGAGGACTTATCGCTCTATTGACGAGAGTCGATAAGTTAGAAGTGTTGCGTTTGGAGCAACTTTGAGGACTTATCGCTCTATTGACGAGAGTCGATAAGTTAGAAGTGTTGCGTTTGGAGCAACTTTGAGGACTTATCGCTCTATTGACGAGAGTCGATAAGTTAGAAGTGTTGCGTTTGGAGCAACTTTGAGGACTTATCGCTCTATTGACGAGAGTCGATAAGTTAGAAGTGTTGCGTTTGGAGCAACTTTGAGGACTTATCGCTCTATTGACGAGAGTCGATAAGTTAGAAGTGTTGCGTTTGGAGCAACTTTGAGGACTTATCGCTCTATTGACGAGAGTCGATAAGTTAGAAGTGTTGCGATAATTGTTATCGTGTAACAGAATCCCAATTGCAGCTGTAGGGGTTCAGAGGAACAGGATCACCCCCTGCGTTTGGGGCCTTCGAATTGAATTGTGGATATTGTGCGCTTGAACGCACCTCCAGATTATTGCGTTTGGCTTCCACTATACGTTTTCCAAACGCAAGGCTTTGTCTTGCGTCTTATCAGAAGCCCAAACGGCTGTAATGATGACGAAGAGATCTCCTTTAAGCGGGAGTCTTGGGACTCTGCACCGTCATAAATTATTTATAAATTGGGTTGATTAGTCATGTCAAGAGGCTTTAACGTTTAAGCTTCTTTCTTGAACTCCCAAACGAGTTTCTTCTCGTTATTTCTTCCACGATCTGATTTCGTCATCTGGCCATGGCTCCCAAGAGATCTCACGAACAGATGGCGGACATTCTTCCGCCGTCGAAGGGTGCTTCTGGGTCCGCCTCCGGGCCGTCGTCGACGCCTCCGATGCCTGGACATCGAAGTGAGTATCCCTGTCTTCTTCGTTTTAAGTATTCTTTGTCAATGGGTTTTCTTGACATTCTGAAGACGAATTCTGGTTGATGATGACGAATAAAATTCGTCTCTTCAATCTTGAGAAGAACTTGTATGCTTCTTGACCAAAGACTGTTCATCTCTTTGATCTTGGATGACAAGAGAAGTTCTTGTGTCCATTGTTGAACTCTCCTTGTTGAACACATGGAAAAGTTCCTGTGTTTATTGATAACAATTGTTTGTCTTAGATACGAACAACTGTTCATGTGTTCTTTGATCTTGAATGTGGAAGAAGGCTTCCGTGTTTATTGATAAGATGAAGGGATTAATCTCTTAATCTGGAACTCAGGCAGAAGTCCTGCGTTCATAGCTTTTGAACGCAGGTTTAACTTCCTTGCGTTCAGGCTGATCCTGACGCATGTTTAGATTTACTGCGTTTGCCTCCATCTATTTTATTAACTTTGCTTTGGCTCATATGCCAGGTGGGGCTTCTGCTGCTGAGCCCATTGTTGTATCTGATGATGAAGAAGAAGGAGTTCTCCCAGAGAACGCCCCTCTAATTACACCGCTTGCAATGGTTCCTCGTGGTAAAATGTACACCCCAGACCTTGAGAGTGTAACTTTCCTCACCAATCTCCTAGAGAACATGGTGAAGCAGGCACACTTCATCGCGGAGCAAGGATGGGCTCCATTTTCAGATTTTCTGGATTCGTTCTTTGATGTGATGGACTTGCTAGAACGCCTCAATCGCAGTTGGGCTGGTCACTGTGTCAGGAAGGTTCACTCGTTCAGACGTTCAGTGGAACTCATAGAAGAGCTGCAGAGCACTGACTTGGAGCCTGAGATAGAAAAGACTCTTCAGGCTTTGCGATCAGAAGCTGGCTCTGCTGCTCTCACCGCCGAAGAACTGAGAGCGAAGGCTGCCACAGAGGTCCGAGCTAAAAATGCTGCACGTATAGCTCAGGCTAGGGCCCATCTCGCGTCCTTTTCTCTTCGGGAACCACCTTTTTATATTCGATAACTTTTTAGTCTGTAATAACTTTTTGATACTCTCATGACAATTATGACTTTTGCCTGTGATGAATTGTGGACATCTCTTGAAATGATATGGTTTTTCTTGTGGTATGAAAACTTCTGTAAAGTTATTCTCTTGTGTCTGAATGGTTTGAACGCAGGCCCATTGAGGACATCTGGCTTTGCCAAACAGGTTTGACCTCGACTTCAAGACTTGGATGATAGTCATAAGTCTGATCTTTTAGGTTTCTTCTAGTTTGTAGAGTACCTTCTGAAAGTTGGAACGATCATGTTGTGCGTTCATTGGTGCGAACGCAGTGTCAGATTTTGTAGCTGTAGGACTTGAACGCAGCCGTCAGACTCGCGTTCAGGAGGGCTGAACGCAGGCTTTATCAAGGACGCAGGATTCTGACTTTGTGTTCAAATAGATCTGAACGCAGCTCTAAGATTTGAGCTGTGTTCAGATAAGTCTGACGCACTCCAATTTGTTGGGGATCCCCTTTGTTGTTGTTTGGGGTAATTTCTGGAAGTTGAAATGACCACACTGTGCGTTCGTTGGTGCGAACGCAGCGTCAGGTTCTGCGGCTGTAGTACTTGAAACGCAGCTGTAGACATGTTTTGAACGCAACCTTAGGACTTGCGTTCAAAAGTATTGAACGTAGTCAAAATTGGGGTCTTTTCTCAAAACAGATTATGCTGATAGCTATCTGAAAGACTTTGGAAAATTCTTTTATTAAAATGAATTTTAAATCGTCAGAGGTGTAGTGTTAACTTGACGACATACAAAGTAGGAGAACTTATTTGTTCAGACAAACATTTGATGAGCAACCCCCAGCTAAGCTCAAGAAACTTGTATCTTACGGGTAGTATTGCTTGAGAAATTTTCCATTAATTGGCATCATAAGTCTGTCGCCTTTCTTGTTGATGAGACGATAAGCTCCGTTGGAATAGACTGTCTCCACGACAAAGGGTCCTTCCCATTTGGGATTAAACTTCCCTTTGGTTTTATGAGTCATTACCATGGGTCGTCGATTAGCCAGAACTAAATCGCCTTTCTTAAAAATCCGTTCCTTAACCTTTTTGTTGTAGGCTTTAGAAATACGGGCTTGATATAGTTCGATCTGTTGTTGAGCCTGAAGTCGTTTGTCGTCTAAAGCTTCAAGTTCTTGCAAACGTCGCTCGTGCTTCTCTTCCTCTGTTAGTCCGGTTGCGATAGCGACTCTTAAAGAAGGAATTTGAATTTCTAATGGCAGTACGGCCTCGCAGCCATATACCAAAGAAAACGGCGTAGCTCTTGTAGGGGTCCTTACTGTTGTGCGGTAGGCCCACAAACATTCACCGAGTCTTTCGTCCCAATCTCGTCGGCTCTTAGAAATGAACTTTTTGAGGAGCTTCACGATAGTTTTGTTAAAAGCCTCTGCAAGGCCGTTTGCCGGCGGATAGTATGCCGTGGATGCGACACTTTGGATGCGAAATTTATCACAGAATCTCTGAAATCCAAAGCTAACGAATTGTGTCCCGTTGTCGTGAACTATTCGTCTCGGGACTCCAAAGCGATAGACGACATGATGTTTAATGAACTTGATCACATTCTTTGTCTTGACTTCTTTTAGCGGGATTTCCTCCGCCCACTTAGAGAAATAATCGGTTACGGCCAAAATGAACCGGTGCCCTTTAGAAGTTGGAGGAGAGATTGGTCCCACAATATCCATGCCCCATATTTCAAATGGCCAAGTTGCAGATGTAGGATGTAGATTATCCGGCGCTTGATGGATAAAATCGCCATGAATTTGGCATTCGTGGCAATGTCTGGCGTAGTCCACCGCATCTGCGAACATCTTCGGCCAATAATAACCAATTCGTCAAAGACGATCGCCTAACTTAGCTCCAGGCTGGTGAGCTCCGCACATTCCGTCGTGAGCTTCCTTAAGAGCCTCTTTTGCCTCCTTTCGGGAGAGACATCGAAGCAAAATTCCATCGTGTGATTTACGATACAGGGTTTGAGAAACTGCATCGTAGTAGAATTGGAGGGCCTTCCGTTTGATAGCGGCCGCTTCCTTGGGGTCGTCGGGCAAAATTCCGTATATGGCATAGTCGATGTACGGGAATCGCCAATCTCTAGCTTCTAATTCCATCGAGGTTGTGCAGACTTCTCCTATCGATGTCTCATCTGAGCTTTCCTCTGTAGGAATCTTGAAACAGTATAACTCGCGTCCTGCGACTGAGATAGTAGTCTCAGCCCCTGGGGGTAACGCTAATGAAGTTGCCAGGGAGGCTAATGCATCTGCATAAGCATTCTGAGCTCGCGGGATGTACTCAATAAAGAAACCCTCGAACTTCTTAGCTTGCTTTAGCACTGCGAAGTAGTACGGGATCAGATCCTCATGGCGTACTTCGTACTCCCCCCGGACTTGATTGACGATGAGTTGGGAGTCACCGTAAGCTTCGAGGCGCTGAACATTAAGTTCTTCAGCAAATTGCATTCCTAACAATAGGGCATTATATTCAGCTACATTGTTGGTGCAGGGTTTGATTAGGGAAAATCCTCTTGGTATTATGTGACCATTCGGGGAGACGAGTACCACCCCCACTCCTGCAGTGATTGCTCCATAAGGATTCGCTCTGGATGCTCCGTCGAAGAACAGCTTCCACACTTGCGCGATTTCTTGAGTAACGCAAGTTTCAGCAACTTCATCAGGCAATTCTTCATACAACTTAGATATTCCCGACACTGGATGGTCGGCTAAGAAGTCTGCCAATGCTTGACCCTTGACTGCCTTTTGCGGCATGAATTGCATATCATATTGTGACAAGAGGATAGCCCATTTTGCAAGCCGGCAATTTAGGGACGATGGTTTGGTCATCAAAACTCTTAAGGGATTCACCTTAGAAATGACATGAATTGTCTGTCCAACTAGGTAATGTCGCATCTTCTGAACTGCGAATACCAAGGCGAGACATTCTTTTTCGACTGGATTGTACCGGTGTTCGGCTCCCATCATAGTCCTGCTTAAATAGTAGATGGCCTGCTCCTGCCCTTGATCGTTATTCTGTGCTAACAAAGCACCAAGAGAGTGTTCCATGGCTCTTACATACAACAGGAATGGTTTCCCTGATATTGGAGCCACGAGAACAGGCGGTTGAGTGAGATATCTCTTAATCTCCTCGAATGCTTTTTGACATTCTCCATCCCAAACAAAGGATATTCCTTTCTTCATGAGTTTAGAGAAAGGTTGGCAACGCCCTGAAAGATTTGATATGAACCTTCGAATGTAGGCCAGTCTGCCTTGCAAACCTCTGAGCTCTTTGAGATTCTTTGGAGGTGGCATGTCTTGGATGGCACGCACTTTCTCTGGATCAAGAGAAATTCCCTTGGAAGTAACGATAAATCCCAGGAATTTTCCACTTGAAACTCCGAGGAACGATTTTGTCGGGTTCATCTTCAGCTGATGTGCTCGCATGATTTCGAACATTGTCTTCAGATCTGCAAGATGATCGTCTTTACATTGACTCTTTACTGCTATGTCATCAACGTAGCACTCGATCTTCTTTCGTAGATGTTCGTGAAAGATCGTGTTCATTGCACGTTGATAAGTTGCACCTGCATTTTTCAGGCCGAAGGGCATCACTGTGTAGCAATACACCCCCAGTGGTGTTCTAAAGGCAGTATGCTTTTCGTCATCTGGGTGCATCTTGATTTGATTATACCCAGAGAATCCGTCCATAAAAGACATCCTTTCGTATCCGCAAGTGTTGTCGATCATGACATCAGTAATAGGAAGAGGAAACTCGTCTTTTGGACAAGCTGCGTTAAGATCGCGGAAATCAATGCATATCCGGACCTTACCGTTTTTCTTGGGAACTGGAACAATGTTGGCTACCCAGTCTGGGTGTTGTTCTTCCCTGACAAAACCTGAGTCTATAAGCTTTTTAACTTCTGACTCGATTGATTCCATGATCTCTGGACGAAACCTGCGTTGTTGTTGTTTAACGGGTTTTACATCCGGATCGATGTTGAGACGATGCATAGCGACCTTTGGGTCAAGGCCGGGCATATCCTCATAATTCCAGGCGAAGACATCTATATACTCTCGGATGAGAGATATAAGATTCTCTTTTTCGGATGATGATAAGTCTTCCGCGATAAAGATAGGTTTGGGGTTGGATTCGTCTCCCATGTTGATCTGGATCACTTTATCTTCAGTGGGTGGTTCGCGTTGTTCAAAACACATGTCCCATAAGATGTTGAGGCGTTTGATCCAAGGATCGTCGGTGAATTCGATTAATTCTTCATCACCCCCTGCGTCTTCATCCGGATGACTGGTTGAAGTCATGTTTACAGTCAGACTCTTAAAGAAGGGTCCAACACTGACGTCAGATTCACAGGAAGATATTCTGGATGAATGATCTTGGCCCAGATAATTACTGATTTCATCTTCTGAGGCGGAGGGAGTTGTGACATAACCTAAACCACTTCTGGTTTTGTGGTAATAATCTTGAGGTTTTCCTTCAGGGGCTAGAGACATTCGGACTGGGGTTCGTCTACCTTTCCCGAAATTCAGACCCTGTTTTTCATTAAAATTATACCCCATTCGTTTCATCAATTGGATGGAATTGGGTTCGTGATAATGAAACTGAGGAACTCCATCGTCTTCCTCTGAACTTCCTCGCTTAAGTTGTTCGGGTTTGACTCTGCCGAACTGGATCGGCTTCTGCCCTTTCCTTTTGGACGGGACTTTGTAGAAAGCCTTTTGTGCGTCTTCCACTTCTTCATTGGAAGCGAAAGATGACTTGATTGGCATTGTTAGACATGCCTCTGTGCACAATGCGTGCCATGAGTGGGTACCTGCATCACGATCATTTACTATTTGTCCAACTTTAAAGGATTCATCAGACAAGTACGCCAAAATAAAATCTTCATTAATGCACCATTCGCCCTCACTCGGTACATTATTATTGTTCTCGACTGAACCAATTACATCAAAGTTTAACTCCCATGGACAATTCCCTTGCGGATCTGGCTCGACATCAGCTTCATTACCGCTGTCAACGTCTTCTTCTTCTTGTGATTCTGAATAGAAAACGGAATCAGTGTGAAAGTTCTCTACCCCTCGGAAAGGATATTTTTCTGCAATCAGGGTTCGAACTTCTCCCTCATTATTAGCATATTTCATGACCTGATGCAGGGTAGACGGGACAATGCGGTTTGCATGTATCCATGGTCGTCCTAGCAAAAGATTGTAGGACGTGTCCGCATCTATGATGTAACATGCTACTTCAGACTTAAGATCTCCTATCTGACATCTGAGTTTGATCTTTCCCAGGGGTCGAGTACTGTTGGCGTTGAAACCAAAGATAGTGGTCTGGGTAGTGTGCAACCGATGCATAGGAATCCCTAAAACCTGCATGACCCTGTAAGGCATAATGCTGAGTGCGGAGCCCGGGTCAACCTGGACACGACTGATTTCAGAAGATCCGATATACCCTGTGTAGTACAGTGGTCGGTCATGTTCGTGTTTGACCTGCATGTCTTCTTGTGTGAATGATATGCAGGGTAGACTTCTCGCCGCTTGCAGGCATTGCAGACAAGTTTGATCATCAGAAGCTTCAGGAACTGGAATGACTTGGGTGATGAAGCTCTCTGTATTCTTCAATGCCTCAATGAGAGCTTCCTTGGTGGTTTTGGACAACCTCAGGAGCTCGTATAGAGTAATCCTGGCCGGTATGTTGGCCAGTTGCGCCATGACATTGAATTGGAATGGATTGCTCGACTCCCCGTGTTCCTGGTGGAGATTCCTGTTGAACCGGAGTTCTTTTTGTTTCCCCTTATCCGCTGGCTTCTTCGGGACAGAACCTCCAGCGTCTTGGGGCTGTTCCTCGACTTCTTGAGCATTCTGGCCGTAGTCTTTCAAGTAAGTCTTTCCAGACCGAGTGCCAGGGTGATCTCCCGGATATGCTGCCAGGGCAATCCTCTCCTCTTCTGAATCTGTAAGGGTTTTGAGGTGGTCATCATTCTCAGTAACGGAGGGGCTAATCATGTTAGAAGACTTAGCCTTGCCTCCTTTCTTCTTGGACCAGGTATTCGTCCACTGTTGGTCCTCCACTAGATCAGGGTGGACCCACATGATTTCTCCTTTGGAAATTGTGAGGGGTACCAACCCCCTGTCCTTCTGATTGTGTAAGTCGGTGTTTTTCAGGTGCATCTCCCCTTTACGGACTGGGATGACACCGTCTGCAGCAGCTACAGGAGGAAAATCACCGAATTGGACCGCAATCAAGTTAGTAGATACAGTCTTCTGCTCCGGCTTCAGAGTAAGCACATTAGCATTCACCAAGTTTTGCAAAATGTCCTTGAACACATAGCATTTTCTGGTAGGATGTCCCAAGAACCTGTGATAGCGACAGTAATTGGGGTCATCTATCTTCCCTGCTTCATCTGGCTTTCTGATTTCGGGGAGCTGCAATTTATTGTTCTTCCGAAGTAGTTGGAACAGAGTGTCCACATGCTCTTCTTTGAACGAATACTGCTTGGGCGCTCTTTGCTGATTGGGCGTCTTGCCTTGCTTAGTAGGCGGTGGGACTTGCGTGTAGTCAGCTGCTAAAGTCTCTTTTCCCTTAGACCGCTGGGCATTGTTCTGATTGCGTGGTTGCTGCAGTTTGGGTTGTGGCTCTTCTTCAGCTTTGATCCGAGCGACAATCTCTTCAGCTTGCTCCCCTTGTGAAACTAGTTGTCTCCAAGAGCGACATTCTGCTACTCCCATCTGGGCGAGGAGCTGAGTCTGCAGGTTGTGCCTGCAAGTTTCAACTAGAGTTGATTGGGTCATACCTGATGGGCATCGCAATGCCATGCTACGGAACCTTTCCACATAGGCTTTAATAGATTCTCCCTTCTTTTGCTTTGTGGCGAGAAGAGTAGGAACCGAAACCTCTGTGTCATCTTCGAAGAATCTGGCCAAGAAAAGCCTTTCCAGATCTACCCATTTCTGGATTGATCCAGCAGGCAGTTTCATAAACCATTCAAAGGCCACCCCTTTAAGAGTGCCGATGAACAAGCGCGTCAGAATGGCATCATTGGCTACCACATCTCCTGTCTGAGACTTGAAGTAGTAGATATGCTGATTTGGTGATCCTGTACCGTCGAACGGTTGTAAGGTAGGGGCCTTAAACTTCGGTGGGTAAGGAGCGGTATCCCACTCAGCAGGGTAAGGCCGCACTACTCCCTCCTCGCTGAGCTCGCTTCGGTTGGCGATTGCATTGAGGCGAGCTTCCAGTTCATCCATCTTGGTAGATTGAGGGTGTAGTTCTTTCTCCACCTCTTTCTCACCTTCAGAAGAGGATTCCAAGTTGTGAGTCTCACGATCCGAATGTTCGGTCGCTTTCTGTTTTCCCTTTGAAGTTGTTCTCCGGGAAGATTCAGGTTTGTGGCCTTTTTCTGTAAGAAATTGGACGAACATATCCTTCAATTGGAGAAGTGTCTCCTGTTGTGCCTGGAGCATGGTATGATGTTCATCCACTCTTTTAGCTATGTCCTCGGGATTCGTCGTCATGTAAACAGAAACTTTTTGTGCTCCAACAGAGCTTGAAGATTGAGATTCAGCTATTGCCGAATGTTCATCACTTGTCGTAATCCCTTGGGCTAACCTTTGGTAATTAACCGGGCGGATAGCTCCAGTCCGTGACCGGGTATGTCGATATACCCCTTCGAACTCGTCGCAAATTTCTCGAACGGTCGGGGAATGGCTTCTTTCTGATTCATCGGAACTGGGACACGGGGCTTTTCCTCTACTGGTCATGTTGATGGTAACCTGAGGGTATTCAGCTTCAGAAACTTTCTTCTTTTGACGTCGTCGTTTGGTAGGTCTTGCGACGTCAGTCAATCTGTCGAATACAGATCTGCGAGGTTCAGGAATACAACAGTGACATTCGGAAAGGACTGTTGAAATAAGCCGTTCGCAATGACATGGATGGGCTGCTCGTTGCGTTGGCTTTTCTCTGGAAAGCAACTCTCGCAAATCTGAGACCCGAGGACAGTTCTTCATCGGGGATGAAACTCCCTGTTCTTGAGTGGGTGAAATTGGTTCTTGTTGAACCTGACGGACCCTATTGCATTCGGGCGTCGAAGCGTGAGGGTCGCGTTTTGATTTATAAACACTAGGCCTTGGCCTGCGTTTAGTTGAAGGAACAGACCCTTTAGGGTCTTGTTTTGTTTGGACGCACTCTTGAGGTGCTTGTTTTCCCTTAACAGGGCTGTGCTTTGATTGGACAACGCACCACTGAGGGTCGCGTTTAAGTTGAATCACCCGAGGTTTGTAATTGGATTCATTACCTCGAAGTGTGCGTTCGCAATGCTTAGGCAGATCTTCGGAGACGCAATCCTTGCGTTGGACTCGGGATTGATTTTCTCGGAGGTGTGCTCGTCGGATGGACCTTCTTCGTCGTCGAGCAGCGTTTTTCTTGGCTTGTTTCAAAGCCTTAGTATCAGCAACACCGGCGTTGATTGTGCCTATCTCTGTCATAGGCCTTTTACAACCAAGTACACGCTGTGTCGACATAGGCGTGTGATCTTCGGTTTGCAGAGCGAGCTTGAGGCTTTGGCCAAAGGAGAGGACTTTCTTTGGCGTCTCAACAGCAGTTAAGACTTCTTTAGAGCTCTTACAAGCATCTCGCCTAGCCTTAGGGCTGAGCGATCCGGAAGAGAGAGCCTCCTCGTATTTGGCTTGGTCAAATTCCACGACCAAGGTTTCCACGGTTGTTCCAGTGAGGTGAACGTCGGATTGCGCCACCACCTCTTCGTCAGAGAAGCTAGTCCCCAGCGGAGTCGCCATCTTTTGTTTGTGGGAAATTTTGTAATAAAAAGAATATAAGGAAAGAATTGCGTTTGATTTTATTCTCTCTAACTGCTTAGAAAAAGAATGATTACAACTCTCTCAACTCTCGATTACAATTTGGATTCCTAGTTACAAAAGAGAAGAGAATGATCTGGATTCTCCCCTTTGTTTAATTCTGGGTTCTTCACGGTAGCGATGAGATGCCTCCCTCGAATGCTTGCGTCGAGTTTGCTTCTCGTTGACGATCCGAATATCTATACTTCACTGGAACAACTGTCTTGGCCGGTTGATAACTCTTGTCGAGTTTTGTGATTCAGAACAAGTAACAAACTCTAATGATAGAGTTGTTGGAACCGAAAATAATTCGGTTAATAAGCCAAATATCGATGGTTTAGAGATCCTCCGTTTGTTGATTTCCCAGACTGTGTAAGGAGTCAATCCTCCTTTTTCTGATTCTGGAAGATTTGATCGAAAGATCCCCCTCCGATTAATGAAAAGAAATCTCTCTTGATCTGATTATCAAAAATCCGATCTCCCCAATCCAAAAAAAGAGATCCTTTACTCTGTTGAGTTTGTTGCTATTTATAGGGGGATTAGGGGTGTAACTGCCCCCATAATCCGCGCCTAAATGGGGGTTTAGTTACCCCATTAGTCGGGTGTAACAACCCACTAAAGCCACTCCTCAAATCGTGGGTGAAGAACAGCTTCGAAGTTGTTAGATCACGTTTGAATGAGTCAGAACCTTAACCTGCGTTCTGGCGGTGATTGAGCTGCGTTTGGCAGCGACTGACGGGCTGCGTTGGGCAGTGATGGATGAGTTGCGTCGGCAGCGGTTGATAAGCTGCGTTGGGCAGCGATTGATAAGCTGCGTTGGGCAGCGATGGAGCTGCGTTCGAGCTGTGCTGGGCAGCGATTGGAGCTGCGTTCGAGCTGTGCTTGGCAGCGATTGGAGCTGCGTTGGGCAGCGATGGAGCTGCGTTCGAGCTGTGCTTGGCAGCGATTGGAGCTGCGTTCTAGCTGTTGATTGTTGTAGTATTTAGATTTCTCTGTCTTTATATATGGATGACACCAAAGACCAGTAAAGAAGGTCTTATTCAGGCCATTTGTGACAATTGAGGCATCTCAATAACGCTCTATCAACTGCAGGTCATGATCTCCACTGAGTGTGTCGAATATCATTACACTGCTCATCAGCACCTCTAATGGTTGCTAATATAATATTAGTCATGTTGTTGTCGCAGCCATCAAGATCAATCATCTCACATAAGAAGCTGCATTCGTGTTTATAGCTGTTGAAGCGGCGTAGGTGATTGAATCGGTGTAGTGTCTTGATGATGGTACGCGGGGAGGACTTCCACGTCTTGGTTTGAAGAGATCGTCGATTTGTAATCCTTTCTGTCAGAGTATTGCTAAAGACTGTCGTTTTGTAATCTTTGCTTTAACTCTTTGACATGTGAAAATCTTCGAATTGTAGCCTTCTGGAAGTCGTCAGATTGTAACTTCCATCATCAGTGTTCGATGGAGACTCAGCTATCCATTGTGATTTTTAGACAGCCTACAGAACCCCCTCCAAAGTTTTCGAAAGTTCGCGGTTGACTGGGACGAATTTTCGGAATACTTTGGATCCCAAAACTTTGCTGATTAAATGTATTCCAGCGTAGACTGAGTAGAGCCTCTCAGGGTTTTAGGCAAATTTTGTCGACACCCTCCTTCTTGTTTGCTTTGTCAATAATGGCTTGGACCTCAGCTTGCATGAACAGACTTTCATCCCCAGCTTAGTCAGGAGGACAGCTTCGAAAGACTCTTCTCGATCAGCTTGTCTAGGGTAGAATGATCTCAGCAGTCTGATTATTGCTTGGAATATTAACCCCTTTGAAGGTGTTATTTATGTGAGTGCAGTCATCAGAACGCATGTCTAAATCATGCGTTCGACTGTTTGACCGTGAGGGTGCGTTTGGTAGTTGAAAAACCCCTCCTCCCCTTCATTTGAAAACGCGAGAATCACGTTTCAGGTGAGATTTTACCTAAAATCTCGTTTCGATTTGACAGCTACAGCTGTTTATAAATAGACCACTGAGGTCAAATCAAAAGGTCATTCGACTTTTCTCCTTTTTTACTCAGTTTCTTAACAGAACTCCTGTTCATCTTCTCCAGCGCTTCAACGGAGGAAAAGATCCGTTCCTAAATACTTCGCCCATCTTCGTCTTCTTCGCCACAATTGCCATGGGACCTAAGAAGAAAATGGCGTCCAAATCGAAGATCGCCGAAGCTCAGGGTGCTTCTTCGGCTAGAGCCTCCGGGGATGATCAAGTTCTCACGCCTTCGTCGCTAGTTCCTTCAACCAATGGTAAGATTGACCCATTGGAAGTCGATTTGACAGATCTCTCATTTTCGACCCTTGATTGGCGATCCGTATTCCAATTAAACGTATGGCTAGTTCCATCGTTCCTGAAATTTCAACGTAGGTTCAGACCCTGTGTTTTAAAAAATTTTGGACGCAGGTCTGAACCTTGTGTTTAGAATTTTGGATGCAGGTTGAGACCCTGCGTTCAAGACCCCGAACGCAGGTCTGAACCTTGCGTTTAGAATTTCGGATGCAGGTTGAGACCCTGCGTTCAAGACCCCGAACGCAGGTTTGAACCTTGTATTCTTGAGTTAGACTTCTTATGACTAATTTTTCTATTTGCAGTATGCTACTCCAAAGAGCCTCTTTCTTTCAACCACTACTTCGGTCATGCGGGAGGTGCGGAGAAGAATACAATCTTCAGCTTCGCCTTTGAATATCCAGTGTTTCAGAACACCCACAAAGAACGGTCGAAGCTCATCACTCAAGCCTTTCCTGAGACTCTCAGGTCTTTGGTTACAAATGCCAAATTCGAAACCGCAGAGCGTGAGATTTTAAAGAAGCCGTCCTTCCTATTCGGGGATTCTGTAAAAATGGACCCCAAGCGGATGTCCGAGGGGAATTACAAATGGCTGAAGGTAGTCAACAACCGTCGTCTTTTCCTTCCCAATTTGGAGCGGATGTGGCCGATTTCTTATTATCAGTGCGCTTCTATTCCGCGGTCGATGAATTGGGAACTTGTTCAAGACCAAGGCGGTGTTGCTACGGGGCACATCACTCATCGGGGTACTCATCCCGCTGGTTTCAATAATTTCATGGCTTTGAAGCCAGGTTTATTCCAAAAAGAGCACCCTGTCGGAGAGTCTGCTAAGTTAGCGGAGGTGTTTATCAGAACATTTATTTCTGTCAAAGGAGAGTTCCCTGCTCGGGATTTCAGGGCCCCTACTTGGGTTCACTCCAGTGATGCGGACTGGTGGGCCCGGATGATAAATTTCGTCTTGGAGGAACTAGAAGAACCCTTGAGAATTTCGGATTTGAGAGTTCCTATAACAGCCACTCGATACGGTATTCCTCCGAATTACAGCGGACTCTTCGCTATGCTGGAATTCTACAACCCTCACACCGGCACCTTTTTCACTCCAGTTGGTGAGCTGGGCTTCGCTCTCCACGAAATGTTTGAGATTTCTGGACTGTCTTTTGGGGAATTGCCTTATGAGGAGTTTGTTCCCGGAAGCAGGGAATTAGAGATCCTGAAAAATGGTGCTCCCGAAATCTACGACACTTACTGGGAATTGATGTGCCATTTCCAGATATGTGCGCAAATTACTGGGAAAAGAGCAAGCGGCGTGAAACAAGGACAATGGGCGGAATATCTTTTCCACAATCTGTGGGACAAAGAAGCTGAGGTGACTCGCTTAGCGGCCAGTACCCTTGAGGAAATCACCGAACGTATCAATGACGCAACTTCTCATTATACTTGCGAGGTTGAGGAGGATGTCTTCCCGGCGTTTACCACGTTTGAAAGTTTCCACTATCAGGCAGAAGTTCCAATCTCCGACATGGCTTTGTTTGCTGGTTTTCTAACTCTTTGGTTGAAGCGTTGTGTGGTCCCCACAAGGCCAGTGGATGCTATTACAGTAGAAGTTTTATACCCTGCTGTTCTACTGGCTTATGGACGACCTTTGAACCTTCTTTCAGCCATGGTGTGCTGTTTACAAAGTGGCTTGCGGGAACTATCTTCTGAGTTCATTGCCGTCAAGAAAGTGGATTCTGACGGGACGACCGTCATTCAAACCCCAACCCCTCGGGTGCCGATGCCGTATATTTACTTGGTATCTTGGTTTGTGCTGCACTGCCCTCCAATAATGACGACTCCTGAATCAAATGACACCTCAACCCCTCTTGTTCAGCAATTAGAAACTTCTGACTGGGCTGGTTGGTACCAAGTTAAATTCCGTGAAATTTTGAGACGGGATTATAATTACAAGATTGCTGTCAAGTTTCCCGCCTTCGAGGGTGGCGCGTATGGAGAACTTCATCAAGACTCTCCGGGGCCGAATTCTTTCACCATGCTTAGCAAGGGCGCTTTTTGGTGGCTCATAAACATTCGTCCGGGCTATCTTATTTTTCGACAAGGGCGGAAATGCTTTATTGAACCATATCAGCCTTATCGCTTTTCTCGGCAATTTGGCTATGATCAGCTCTATGTTGGGAACCCAAACCCTACTCTTGCATTCATAGGTAATGTGTATGAAGGAGCGAGAGCTTGGTTTTACTCAGTGGCTGGTTGCACTGGAGCGAAATTCCGACTTCCTCACAAGATGCCCAATGCTCGCACCTCTCTGAGCTTCTGTACCTGGTACCAAGCCGCTTCTCAGCTTTCAGCCTATAACATGAATACTTCTTGTTTGAAGGACATCCGCAAATGGTATGCTTCGAAGAGGAGCGCTAAAAAGTTTCGCGCCCGAGGAGCTAATGAATACTTGTCCTATGAGAAGTTAATTCCAGAGGATGAACGGCAGCAATCACCGGAGCGAGTTCCGGAAGAGATCAGGATGCCGGATACTCGCGAAGTGGAACCTTCAAGAGTCTTGACTCGAAGTCAGAGTGCCAGTGGAAAAAGAAAGCTGGGGTCAGTCGATGAAGCAGAGTATGACAAGAGAGCCCGTCGGAAGTTAACGCTCGGACCCCCGGCTTCCAAACTTATGTCGGATGGGTTGATTAGTCATGTCAAGAGGCTTTAACGTTTAAGCTTCTTTCTTGAACTCCCAAACGAGTTTCTTCTCGTTATTTCTAAAAACTGTTCAGCAGTTTCGTTTCATCTTCCAGTGATGGCCCCCAAGAGATCTCGCTCGAGCGATGACGACGAGACGGTGCACCCTATCCCGCCGTCAAGGAAGATTTTCGGGTCCTTTTCCTGGCCGACGTCGACGCCTCCCGCGCCTGGTCATCGAGGTAAGTCCCGCTGCCTTCTTCGTTCCAGGCATTCTTCATCAATGGGTTTTCTTGAAACTCTCTAGATGAGTTCTGGTTGATGATGACGAATAGAATTCGTCGTTTCAATCTTGAATGTGCATAGAGTTCGCATTTCTCTTGATGAGAACTGTTCATCTTCTTGACTGAAAGAACTTCTTGTGTCCACTGTAATGGTGAAGAATCAAACCCTTGATGTTGAACACACGGAGAAATTTCTGTGTTTGTT
This sequence comes from Asparagus officinalis, assembly GCF_001876935.1. Lineage (NCBI taxonomy): Eukaryota > Viridiplantae > Streptophyta > Magnoliopsida > Asparagales > Asparagaceae > Asparagus > Asparagus officinalis. The sequence continues at coordinate 18,003 of NW_017973499.1, forward strand.
GATAAGATTTGTTCGTTTTAAGTACGAACAATCATTCATGTGTTCTTTGGTCTTGCATGCGGATGCAGGTTTCCGTGTTTACTGATAAGATGAAGAGATTAATCTTCCAATCTGGAACACAAGCAGAAGTCCTGCGTTCATGGCTATTGAACGCAAGTTTAACTTTCTTGCGTTCAGGGTGAACCTAACGCATGTTTAGACTTGCTGCGTTTGCCTCCATTTATTTAGAAGGAGTTCTCCCAGAGAACGCCCCTCTAATTACACCGCTTGCAATGGTTCCTCGCGGTAAAATGTACACCCCAGACCTTGAGAGTGTAACTTTCCTCACCAATCTCCTAGAGAACATGGTGAAGCAGGCACACTTCATAGCGGAGCAAGGATGGGCTCCATTTTCAGATTTTCTGGATTCGTTCTTTGATGTGATGGACTTGCTAGAACGCCTCAATCGCAGTTGGGCTGGTCACTGTGTCAGGAAGGTTCACTCGTTCAGACGTTCAGTGGAACTCATAGAAGAGCTGCAGAGCACTGACTTGGAGCCTGAGATAGAAAAGACTCTTCAGGCTTTGCGATCAGAAGCTGGCGCTGCTGCTCTCACCGCCGAAGAATTGAGAGCGAAGGCTGCCACAGAGGTCCGAGCTAAAAATGCTGCACGTATAACTCAGGCTAGGGCCCATCTCGCGTCCTTTTCTCTTCGGGAACCACCTTTTTATATTCGATAACTTTTTAGTCTGTAATAACTTTTTTGATATTCTCATGACAATTATGACTTTTGCCTGTCTAAGAATGCTGCACGTATAGCCCAGGCTAGGGCCCATCTCGCGTCCTTTTCCCTTCGGGAACCCCCTTTTTATATTCGATAACTTTTTAGTCTGTAATAACTTTTTTGATATTCTCATGACAATTATGACTTTTGCCTGTGATGAATTGTGGACATCTCTTGAAATGATATGGTTTTTCTTGTGGTATGAAAACTTCTATAAAATTATTCTCTTGTGTCTGAATATGGTTTGAACGCAGGCCCATTGAGGACATCTGGCTTTGCCAAACAGGTTTGACCTCGACTTCAAGACTTGGATGATAGTCATAAGTCTGATCTTTTAGGTTTCTTCTAGTTTGTAGAGTACCTTCTGAAAGTTGGAACGATCATGTTGTGCGTTCATTGGTGCGAACGCAGTGTCAGATTTTGTAGCTGTAGGACTTGAACGCAGCCGTCAGACTCGCGTTCAGGAGGGCTGAACGCAGGCTTTATCAAGGACGCATGGTTCATACAGGTCTGAACGCAGCTCTGAGATTTGAGCTGTGTTCAGACAAGTCTGACGCACTCCGACTTGTCACGGATCCCCTTTGTTGTTGTTTGGGGTAATTTCTGGAAGTTGAAATGACCACACTGTGCGTTCGTTGGTGCGAACGCAGCGTCAGGTTCTGCGGCTGTAGTACTTGAAACGCAGCTGTAGACATGTTTTGAACGCAACCTTAGGACTTGCGTTCAAAAGTATTGAACGTAGTCAAAATTGGGGTCTTTTCTCAAAACAGATTATGCTGATAGCTATCTGAAAGACTTTGGAAAATTCTTTTATTAAAATGAATTTTAAATCGTCAGAGGTGTAGTGTTAACTTGACGACATACAAAGTAGGAGAACTTATTTGTTCAGACAAACATTTGATGAGCAACCCCCAGCTAAGCTCAAGAAACTTGTAGCTTACGGGTAATATTGCTTGAGAAATTTTCCATTAATTGGCATCATAAGTCTGTCGCCTTTCTTGTTGATGAGACGATAAGCTCCGTTGGAGTAGACTGTCTCCACGACAAAGGGTCCTTTCCATTTGGGATTAAACTTCCCTTTGGTTTTATGAGTCATTACCATGGGTCGTCGATTAGCCAGAACTAAATCGCCTTTCTTAAAAATCCGCTATTTGACCTTTTTGTTGTAGGCTTTAGAGATGCGGGCTTGATATAATTCAATCTGTTGTTGAGCCTGAAGTCGTTTGTCATTTAAAGCTTCAGGTTCTTGCAAACGTCGCTCGTGCTTCTCTCTGAAGTCGTTTGTCGTTTAAAGCTTCAAGTTCTTGCAAACGTCGCTCGTGCTTCTCTTCCTCTGTTAATCCGGTTGCGATAGCGACTCTTAAAGAAGGAATTTGAATTTCTAATGGCAGTACGGCCTCGCAGCCATATACCAAAGAAAACGGCGTAGCTCTTGTAGGGGTCCTTACTGTTGTACGGTAGGCCCACAAACATTCACCGAGTCTTTCGTCCCAATCTCGTCGGCTCTTAGAAACGAACTTTTTGAGGAGCTTCACGATAGATTTGTTAAAAGCCTCTGCAAGACCATTTGCCGGCGGATAATATGTCGTGGATGCGACACTTTGGATGCGAAATTTATCACAGAATCTCTGAAAT